>NC_056725.1:665018849-665298487 GCF_019279795.1 Protopterus annectens | reverse complement strand
CTATTGAGACAACTCTTAGGGGTGTATTAACAACATGGTAATTAGCCAGTGTGGTTGACTTCCCAATGGGTGCAATTATGCATTTCTTAGCACTGATTTTAAGACCATGACTTTGGCATCATTTGTTAGTCAGAGATGGACCTTCTTGAGGAATGCTAGTGTCTGCAGGGGTGCAACCTGCAATCATTTTCAAACGTAATCAGCCATAAACCATCATTATTTGCTTCCATTTCAGAGAAATAGATGCAAAAAAGGAGCAGACTCAGTACAGAGTCCTCGGGGGATCCACTAGTGACCAGCCACTTGGTGTAGGTGGCCTCACCTGTTTTGAACTCCTGGGTCCTATCAGTGAGATTCATTTGTCTACTTTCTGTAAAGTTATTAAGCTGTACAAAATAATATAAAAGTGAGGTTGTCAGAGGATCTTATTCTGAAATATCAGTGCAAGGATATTTTTGATTGAAGCTATGGTGGAATTTAGGTTAGAATGCCCTTTGAAAATTGAGTAAGTACTGTCAAGTTTAAGAGTGTTGCAAAGTAGTTTACATCATTCATAATAGGTTGTACTCAGACCTGTCAGCTCATTTACAAACAATATTGTTCCTTTTCTGCACTCTATGACATTGTCTGATAAAATATTAAAAAATTATTTAGCTTTGTCTCAACAGAGTGCTATAATTCTCTATGTGATGCTTTCATTGTTTTTGGTCCTCCAGACCTCATGGTACCGGCCCAGCCCCCAGTGCTCCAGTTCTATGCTGAGTCTACAAGCCATCCTCCTATCCCTAGAGTTTTCTGGCATTTTGTGGATAGATGAAATGTAAGCAAACCCTTCACTTGAACGGCAAGTGCAAAGGCCCAAAGTCCATGAAAACATCAAATAAATGGCCAGCACTTCATGGAGAGAGGAACAATACCTATATTAAAGGTTAAAAGACAGACTGGTTTTGCCCTGTGATTGATTCTAATGATAATATTTTGAAAGATAGTAAACAGTTTTTGATTAGTCTTTATGAGTATGTAACCACATTGGAAGAGAGAAGTGAATATTTCTTGGTTGCGTTCGATGTAGTGAGCCTTTTCACTGTGATCCCCAATAGTAGTGGAGTTGATTGTGTACAGGACTACTTGAGGAAATATACGTCCACAGACATCAATAAGATTGAATTGATAGCATTGTTTCTGGAGATTATTTTAGAAAACAATGTGTTTGTTTTTGACAATGAGTTGTATTTACAAAAGGATGGCGTAGCTATGGGCACATCTTGTGCCAATAGCTACGCCAACCTTGTTATGGCAGTATGGGAAAAAGATGTATTAATACCGAGTCCAGGGTTTAGACAGTATGTTACTTTTTATAAGAGGTTTGTGGACGACCTCTTTTTAATTTGGAGGGGTGATGAGGCACAGCTACATGAGTTTGAGAATTTTATTAATAACACTACAAGTTATTTGAAATTTACAATGAATTATTCTAAAAATTATATTTCTTTCTTGGATGTAGACATTATTAGATTAAGTAATGGTCTATTGAATACTTCTGTTCACAGGAAGAGTTGTTATAAGAATACTTTGCTCCATAGAACGAGCATGCACCCATTACATGTGTTTGGAAATGTGGTGAGAGGGCAGGCTATGAGGGCATCTCGTCTTAATCCCACAAATGATGGTTACAGGAATGAGATCTCTGGTTTGAGAACAAGGTTGTTGATGAGATCGTACAGTGACATTGAGATTAATAAAGCCCTAACTGATACTAGTAATTTGAGGGATACTAAAGCGTGCCCATATTTCTCTAACAGGCCTAGTGGTACAGTACCTGAGAGGGATGGAAACTCATCTAGGATAAATAATACCACTCTTAGTGTTCCGATTTTTTATACTAGTGATGTATCTAATATTAAATATATTGTTGAGAAACATTGGGATGTTTTGAGGGTGGACGATGATATCAGCAAGGTAGTAGGATTAAAACCAAGGTACATATATAAAAATAAAATGAATTTAAAGAATATGTTATGTCACAAAGATGGGGTTAGACAGTTGACATCCAGATTTAACACTATTGCCTGTGGTAGCTGTAATCAATGTGCTTGTATTAACAACAATACTATGTTTGAACAACCGGTTACAGGACAAATTTTCTCCTTTTCTACAGGGACGAACTGCAGGTCTAAAAATGTGATATATCTTGCTACCTGCACTGCCTGTTCAGCGTTTTACATAGGTAAGACCAACAGGCAGTTGAGAGAGAGAATTAGGGAACACATTTACAAAATGAGAACAGGGGATGTTACTAATGCATTAGCAAAACATCAGACGATGGCAGGTAATGCACATGCTTTTACTTTTTTTGTTTTACAGAATATTTATACCACTCTGAGAGGGGGGATGTGGAAGCCTACACACTTGAGATGGAACTCAGATGGATCATTAGATGCAAAGCAGATTCAGATCCTGGCTTGAATGATAAGGTTAGCCTTCAAGCAGTTTTAAAGAGAAGGAAGTTATGCAAAGTTTTAAGCAAATAAAGTTTTAGAAGTGTATCAAGTTAGATATTATAGATTTGTTATAGTATTAGAGTTTTTTACATATTTTTATATCGTATGTCTTTTAACATCTATTGCCATTTTAAAATGTTTTAAAAGATATAATTGTTTAATGCAACAACGCCTTGTTATTAATTAGTGATAGTATTTAAGGACTGTTGAATATGCATGCTGACACAGTCTGATGAAGCCGTCTTGGTGAAAGCGCTTACTGCATGTAATAAAGAACGTTCCTTGCATTTTGGAATACTTCGTGGACTTTCATTTTTGAGTTATATTTGTACTAATTGCCATTCTCTTTTTTGCTTGGACTTAAATCCATTGGTTTACAGCGAACTTGGTTTACAGCGAATTTGTTTAAATGCACGTAAAGTGAGCGTTGGATTGATCAAGCCTCCACGTTCCCATTTATGGGATTTTTCAGTTTGCTGTTATTTGTGCTTACAGGAACGTGGTCCCTTTGCGCTAATCTTTTTCTTTTTATTTAATAGCTCATGCCATCTGGTTTTAATAAATTTCTGTCCACCCACTATGTCAATAACAATAAACCTAAAGCTGGCTTGATTATGAACCAGAGTGTGTTTATAAAGAGCATTAGTAAGGACTTTATTTCTCATATTACTGAACTGTTTCGAAATGCATAATTTCATAGGCCTAGATGTTTGTCCAGTATAGAATGCAGAGCAATTACAGACCGCCAAATAGATGACCCAGTCACTATTGCAGTTGGTCATAACCTTAATTTCAAAAATCTTCAATGTGTTCTTACTACTAAATTCCTTGGCTTTAACCACACATTTACACAAACTGCAGTGAAAAGGGAAGCACCCCATCAATGTTGTGCCATCAAGTGTACGTTGGATTTTGATATTAGACCGGGGGTGTCGCTTATAAAAACGAAAGTGTCCCCCTAGGGTAATCCCCTTACAGAAAGAAAAGGCACATCTATCACCCAATATTTGTCCAAGATGTTCATCCGCTAACAAAATGTCTTAATGCCTCTGTATGAGATTAACAAAACGGTGGGTATTTCTGCCAAAAGTAGTTATGAACCTAACCTTGTTGTCAGTCTTGGGACCATGGTGTTGGTAAATCAACAAATTTTATCTGGGTATCTTATCAACGTCATCCTTAGCTTGTAATAGATGAGTTAGAGAGTATACCCGTTCTATGAACCTGGCCGCAAGGTCAACATTATAGTGTATAAGATCTTCTTCCTTTGAACATATTCGCCTAATGCCCATGTATTGTGATTTAGGGATATTTCTGATAATATGCCTTGGATGACAGCTGGATGCATGTAATAAAGAATTGGAGTGGAAAGGTTTTCTATATAGCGAACTCATGAGGGTACCATCCTCCTGCTTGCTCACTAAAACATCAAGGAAGGAATAGACTTCCTATCAAAATTAAGTGTAAAACTCCTTAGCTGCCTCTAGGAAGATAAGAGTAAAATCAAACCATGCTCCCTGGCTCTCCAAAGAGACTAGGTCCCTTATGAAAAAAAAAAGAGATCATGCTTGGAAAGCCTGAACTAAAACTAAACAACCACCTTTTCTTCAAAAATGCAGACAACTGAGGAACCTTGCAAAAAAGCATACAACTAATGACAAAAAGTTATACTATAGCTCTACTTAGCTTAACAATAAATCCAATCCTCGAACATTTTGGTCAACTCTCGACAACATCCTCTATCCTGGAAAGCCTTCTAAACCCTCCCCATACCCTAACTCTTCTTCTCAGGAAACAGCTACCCTCCTGAATAATCTCTTCCATCCAAAATCTGGTAACCTCTAAGCCAAACTCTACTTTGACACCCACCTCTCCAAGTCCCACTAACACAACTTTGTTTTCTTTTGAGCCAGTTCCCATTACTTACATCAAATCTCTACTACTCGAGCTAAAACCTTGCTCTCCTTCCACTGACAATCTATCTCCTACATTCCTCAAACTTGCTGCTGACTCAGCTGCCTATCCTGTATCTATACTATATATATTCTGGAATCAACTGTCCCCACCCTTTAGAAATCTTTCTTCACTATCCCTCTTCATAAAAGTGGAAACTCCACTGACCCCTCAAACTACCGGCCCATTGCCATTCTGTCCCCCTCTCCAAGATATTAGAAAAATGTATTCACTCACAGCTTCTCAATCACCTCCTCATGCACCACTTACTTACCCCTACCAAACATGGATTTCGCCCTCACAACAGCACCACCACTGCCCTCCTTTCCTTCACTCATATCATTGCAGAGGCCCTAGACAACAATAAACTCATTTCCTGTCTCTTCCTAGATCTCTCCAAAGCCTTTGATACTGTCTCTCATCCTCTACTACTATCCAAACTCGCAAATCTCCACCTATCCCCCTCCACACTTGCCTGGTTTAATAGTTACCTATCTGGCAGGGAACAATCTGTCAAATGGCTCTCATCCTCCTCATCTTTCCTTCCCATCTCCACTGGTGTTCCCCAAGGCTCCATCTTGGGACCCCTTTTGTTTAACATCTTCACCGATGATCTTTACACCTCATGCAAAGAATCCTCCCTTATTCAGTATGCCAACAACTCCACACTTATATCTCAAATAACATTCCTGAACTACACTCCCTGACCCAACAGGCCCTACTATCCACTGAACAATGGTTCTCTCGCAACCTATTGATCCTAAATCCCAAAAAGACCAAACTCCTACTTTTCCTTCCCCGTTCTCTTTCTCATCACAAAACCTCCTTTTTTATTACATCTTCTAACAATACAAACATCCAACCTGACCCCCACACAAAACTCCTAGGGGTCATTATCAATGACGAACTCAAGTTCAACCTACACATACTCCACTGTATAAAAAAACAAACCAGAAACTAGGTCTGCTATATCGGAACAAAAAATTCCTAACCCATGGTTAGGGCTTTATCCCTTTGTGTCACTTGAGCAGGGCAGCTGGGCTGTAGTTAAGGATTTATCTGTCTGCACCACTTCAGTGGCAATTTTCATTTTTAGGTTGATCTATTTAGTGATGGTGGATGGTTTTCAGCAGGAAACATTTAGTTGAGATTATACTTTTCATGAGTAAAAGCTCATTACATCTTATAAATTCTGCTACAACTGTTGGGCCACTATGAAGGATTGTGGATACCACTGTTGGGGAAGGGAGTTATCCCTGTATTTTTCACTGTTAGAGTTAGCATGAATTTACTCTCTTGAAAATTTCTGACAGTTGCAAAGACTATAAACACAACAGTTACACAGATGTAGAAGTTGGGTGATTACCACACACACATACTCACATTGGCGTAAAATACTGCAACAGGGACCACTGTTCCATAAAGTAATGAATCTTTATTGAAGAGAAAAAAATACTGGTGAAGACTCTGTATACATTGAAGCAATAGAACTACACAAAGGGCTATTTCTATTAGTCCACAAAAAAAGTCTCTCAAACTAGTTTTGTCACAATCTAAAGGTGCTTTTCATCATCTTTCTTCTTTTTTGTCTTCCTAATTGAAGACTTCTAAGCTTCCTTAGAGTATTCTGAAAGGTCTTCTTTTTTGTAGCACACTCCTACAAACCACAATTCCATGCCCAAACTCCCACATAATTAAGATACCAGCTTCTCTAACAGGCCCAAAGCCCACCTGTAATAGAATAAATGCTCATTAACTAAACTTTTCTCTCTACTACAAAAATATCTTGGTCTGTTTTAAAGAAGCATTATTATTTAGACTATGTACAAAATGCTTTATTTACATCAATGGTATTTAGATTTATGTCTGTTCAATTTAGTGACAGTTTGACATATCATATGGCAAGAACTTCCACACTATGTAATATTCAAATGCATAGATATATACTATTGATTTTGATTAAACTGGACCCAGAAGTAACTGAAAATGAAACCTACAAGCTGAGCAAAATCTGCTGTACCCAAATTTGTGTAATATATGTTGTAGAAATATATGGTCTCACCAGCAGAAAATGTTAATGTACAGATTTCACCATCACTCATACAGAAAGTCGAAACATAGTTCAAACTATATACATTAAAAACGGTGTAGTTACTGCAGCTGAGCATTACATTTCCACTGCTATTTTCAACAAACACACAAGATCCTTGCATCCATCTGAACTAACACCTCTTTGGCAAATGGGACCTCAGTTTAACATATCATCTGAAGGGTGGCAGATTCAGGAGTTTATAGCTCTCTTGTGCTATGGTGCAGCACCATTAATGGGAAATCAAGTCAACTACCATGGGTAATTCTCGGCTGGAGTTGGGGAGTGCCTTCTGTGTGGAGTCTGCATGTCCTCCCCGTGGGTCGAGTGGCGTTCGGAAAGACATGCTTGAATGGGCGTGCTTTCTTGAAGGCTGAGCGTCGAGCTGGCAACTCGGCAGCGTGAAAATCTACTGCCACTCATTAGCGGACCGAAGTTCTGCTGTGGCGACTCCTAACCGGGAAAAGCCGAAAGACAAAACAAAACCATGGGTAGCAAACTGACTGCCATTACATGGTGGATGTGCCTGGAGAGCATACAGAAGGGTTATAAAGTAAAACTGATGATACCTTTAAGAGATGTCTTCAAAGTATAGGATTTTTCCTAGCAGAGAGAGAAGAATTCAATGAATGAGGGTATGGGTACAAGGGGCTGACATGACGTTGCTTCACATAGCATATCTAGACAGTCACAACAGCAGACATGCAGAACTTTGAGATTTAAGAGATCTCAAAGTACAGCTAACTGTTTCTCTTTGACAGGAAAGACTTCATTTGATTGGAGCAGAGTCCCAGGATGCCACCTCAATTTGTAATTCACTTTACTGGAGTAACACTCACAGTTCACTTAAAGGTGTCTCTGTGGTAGACACCCTAGAAATGCCGGGGGGCTACACAGCTGAGGCTGAAAACTGTTGGTTGGCATGTGATAGTGTAGGGTGTCCTTTTCATAATGACAAAACAAGAACAAATGGCTTAGAAATGCATATATAGTGGTCTAGATAGCTAATAAATAAATAATATGGGGGCTCACAACTTTATTACACTGACAGCTCACATTTGGACTTGTACTTTTATTTTTATTGGGCTGCTATCTTTACTGTAATCTGTTTCATGGAGGTTTTCTCCCTGGGCCTCCACTGAAAATGGGCTCTCTGGACCCAGTAGACTTCCCCGGTAATCAAACTGGAAATAAATAAATATTAGGCATAACCAAAAAAAAAAAAAAAAATCAGTGCTAGACAAAGATAACAAGCTGACAAAGCACATGACAGTTGTTTTGTAGCAGAGAGTGACAATCAAAAGGAAGAAAAGCACAACACAGTATGATCAGGAATAGCATGTGTATTAGAGCATAGATGCACGTTCTCAAGTACATTTATTATTTATTTATGTATTTATTGACACTTGATTAAAGAATATAATGTATAATCTCAGTAATCCAGTCAAAAGACAGATGGACCCTCATGTTTAATATCACCCTATAACAAAGTGAGAACATAACCCTTGTATTGAAAAGAGAAGTTTTGATCTAGACAGAATGACAGGTAGTACAGTATTAAGGAATGGTTATATTGCAGCACGGTGGTGCAGCGGTTAGCGTTGTCACCTCACAGCAAGAGGCTCTCCTGTTCGATTCTCGGCTGGAGCGCCTTCTGTGTTGAGTCTGCTTGTCCTCCCATGGTCAAGTGATGTTTAAAGACATGCAGGTAGGTGTGGGTGTGCCTTCTTTGAAGGATGGGTGTGAGGTTGGCAACTTGGCACCGTAAAAATTCACTGCCAATCATTAGCAGACTGGAGTTCCACTGTGGCGACCCCTAACCGGGAAAAGCCAAAAGACATTGCTTTTGCTATATTGCAGCACTGACCAGCATTATTTTAGTGAACAGATTTCCAATGTGTGCTGCGCATCTTCAGTAATGCCAGTAACACAGGGTTATCACATGCCCCACTTTATGTGTGTGCTGCGCATCTTCAGTAATGTCCGTAACACAGGTTCATCACATGTCCCACTTTATGTGTGTGCTGCGCATCTTCAGTAATGTCAGTAACACAGTGTAATCACATGTCCCACTTTATGTGCGTGCTGCGCATCTTCATTAATGTCAGTAACACAGGGTTATCACATGTCCCACTTTATGTGTGTGCTGCGCATCTTCAGTAATGTTAGTAACACAGGGTTATCACATGTCCCACTTTATGTGTGTGCTCCGCATCTTCAGTAATGCCAGTAACACAGGGTTATCACATGTCCCACTTTATGTGTGTGCTGCGGATCTTCAGTAATGCCAGTAACACAGGGTTATCACATGTCCCACTTTGTGTGTGCTGCGCATCTTCAGTAATGCCAGTAACACAGGGTTATCACATGTCCCACTTTATGTGTGCTGCGCATCTTCAGTAATGCCAGTAACACAGGGTTATCACATGTCCCACTTTATGTGTGTGCTGCGCATCTTCAGTAATGCCAGTAACACAGGGTTATCACATGTCCCACTTTATGTGTGCTGCGCATCTTCAGTAATGTCAGTAACACAGGGTTATCACATGTCCCACTTTATGTGTGTGCTGCGCATCTTCAGTAATGCCAGTAACACAGGGTTATCACATGTCTCACTTTGTGTGTGCTGCGCATCTTCAGTAATGCCAGTAACACAGGGTTATCACATGTCCCACTTTATGTGTGTGCTGCGCATCTTCAGTAATGTCAGTAACACAGGGTTATCACATGTCCCACTTTATGTGTGTGCTGCGCATCTTCAGTAATGTCAGTAACACAGGGTTATCACATGTCCCACTTTGTGTGCGCTGCGCATCTTCAGTAATGCCAGTAACACAGGGTTATCACATGTCCCACTTTATCTGTGTGCTGCACATCTTCACTAATGCCAGTAACACAGGGTTATCACATGTCCCACTTTATGTGTGTGCTGCGCATCTTCAGTAATGTCAGTAACACAGGTTATCACATGTCCCACTTTATGTGTGTGCTGCGCATCTTCAGTAATGTCAGTAACACAGGGTTATCACATGTCCCACTTTATGCAGGACAGCCACTGCATGGGCAGTTGTGTCCTGTGAAAAAACATCAAAAATGTCAAATATCAGAATCAGAAATACTTTAATGATCCCGCAAGAAATTGCTGAGAATGAGAATTTTATGACAGAAATGTTTCTACATTTCCTTCAGTATATGCATAAATCCATTATAGTGTCTTTATAACATGTAAATATTATATGAAACAGCATAAATAAATCAAATTCTAAAAAAAAAAAAAAAAAGAACTTTTATTTTAGCAGTAAACTGAAGTCCAGTCCTTTGCAATGGTTGTAGGTGCAGTTTGTCCTACAAAATCTCACGTTTCATACAAAAATCCCACTTTGGCAACAGGAGATGTGGCAGCCCTACAATGACACTGTATATAATTGTTCAAAAGTAGTATATGAAGTCAGGACACAACACACATACAAGGAAAATGAACTATCTTGTGTTGATTTGCCATGAAGGGCAAGGTATTAGAGTATGAGGTAGTGAAGAGGGTAGGATACTAGCTGTGTCAATGCTCTGATGTTGCCTTCTTGTGAGTAACTTGGAACAGCAACCACAGTTTGAAAAGTGTCATGTAAGACTAAGGATTGTCAGAGAGGGAATTACCCGCTCATCAGGCAATACAGACAGAATGATGACAAAAAACCCACACTGTATCATTTCAGTTACTTGTCTACAGATAACGGTGGAATCAAGTACAAATAATGCAATACAGTTGTAAGGTAGAAAGAGAAATAAAACTGCTTAAGAGCATGTCATACAGCGCAACCAATAAATAACCAACATGTAGCATGTAGTATGTAGCATGTAGTGTGTATAGCAGGAAATGCATGAGAGCAGCACAAAATAAAATATGAAATTAAAGGAATGGATGAGTGTGTTATACCTCTCCACTGTCCAGATTTTTGCAGAATGCTCAAATTTTCATCTGATGTTTTTGGTCTGTTCTTCATAAAATTTGCAGTTTTCCTCCAAATCAATGAAGATGAAAGTCACTAAATAATGACATATATTTGAGCTCAGACTTCTTATCCTTCAGAAAATGCATGTTAACACAAACTGTGTTATTCTAGCAGCTTTCTGAGTTTATATGAGCAATGTAGACTATAAAACAAAAGGAACTGAAGACTGTCTACTCATGTTTGAACCCTTTGGAAGACGTATGCCTTTTTGCAGAGCTGTTAGCAGGTAAGAAAACCATCACAGTTGGCTAGTATTCAGAGATCAATTTGAACATGAAAAAAGAAACAAGACTGTTTCTACTACTGTTTGAAACTTGCATCTTTTAGGTGCTTTCTACAGAAGCTAGGGCATTTGTGTCATAAAATCATTGTAGTTACCTAGCATTTAGAATTCAGCACAAAATAAAATATGAAATGAAATTAACTGAAAACTCTGTTTACCAATGTTTTAACTTTGCAATGCTCAGATGCTTTCCTGTAGGGTATTAGCAAGTCAGATCATAACATTCCTGAAAAGCTAGTTTCTCTGAGGATAAAAAGGACATTTGAAACTAATGAATGACTGAGGGCTGTTGTGAGTACAACTGCAATTTGAGAAGGAATCTGCCTAACACCTCTGAAGCTTCCTGTAAGCTCCCTCCCCCAACTCCCACAGCCAAAGTTTGGACATGCCCAAAAAGCCAGACTGAAAAAGTAAACAAAGATCAGAATGAAAACAAAAAATCCCTGGGATTGTCCCTTTAAAACAGAAGCAGTGCAAATGCCACCGAACACACTCAAAGTGCTGTTTATTGCTGCCTTTTTTCTAATTTAGTTTAAATGGCACTAATTTGTGAGACAATGAATTCCAGTCCATTTACTTCTCCCCTCCCCCATAACACTTAGCTTCCCTAGCTGTCAAAGTCCTGAGGGTAATTTGACCTGGTAATTCCATTGATTGGCAGATCTCAGCAGGGTGCTTGACTCATGTAATTTAATCTTTGCTCTAGCATTTCCTTTGTTAGAGGGGACATTTTTTTGCTGCACTACAGCCATGGCCTTACTTGACTGCAATCACATCCAGTAAGGTCTTACACCAAGGAGCTAAAGAATAAAACATTTATACTATTAACCAGTTTAGATCTTTACTAGTTTAAGTGTTAAGGTATCACTTCATGCTTCCACCTTGTTAAAAAATGAGATTTACATGTGCAAAGTGTGTTGGTATGCAGTATTTGCCTTCATATGTTTTTACTCCACTGGTTGGTTTGCAAACAAAAAACCTTTTTCAGTGTCCCTGGATTTGTCTTTGTACATACAAACCACATTGCTATATTTTCCCCTTCCTTTTTCTTGTGTCCAGAAGTCACTTATAACAAAGTAAATTTTTTATTGATTTTTTTTAAAATAAAGGACATAAGGTTAACTTACCTTGAATCAGATAATGGATGCCACTGCAAAGAATCACTGTTGAAATATTTGTGTATGTACAAAATCCCTTACTAAATCTATTTGCCAGCCTCCAGTTCAATTGGTGCTATGGCTTTAATATACTGGTGTGTTTGCTCATGCCTTCCAAATATCTCCACCATTACATACCACTTTTCCAGTGTAGTAACCACCCGACATGCCCATACACTTTTAGCCATCAATATGCAGCTACTCCTGTTCATGTGAGTATGTGAATTCATTTTCAGACTTAAGGTGTGGAAGCTGCACTGAATAATTCTAGGTGCTTGTTCAAGTTTCACATGGTGCTTGCTTAGAGCTACTCTCATGTTAAGCCAGTATGAATATGTTGCACTGCCACCTCTGATACCAGGATAATGTTTTAATCTTTCTATTCCTGCACTGCACACTAGCAGTATCTGGTGCAAATACAACAGAAAAGTATGCACGCGATACACCACCTAAGCATCATTTGCCGTGCAGAATGTACAAGTATGCATACCAAATTTCCGTGTTTCCAAACATCGGTGTTACTACACTACTACTGAATAAAATGAACAGCACTCAGGCTGGGGGAAGGACAAGGGAGCCATGTCATCACAGAATGGGTGGGTCTTATTATTTTAGTTAGAATCAGATGACGGCTGTGGTGATGTCACTTTGGGGGAGGGAACTGATTAAAAAAAAAAAAAAAAAGTAGCTGCACTGCCTGGCCTCGATGATGTCAGTAATTGGGCAACTCCAGCAAGCTTTATTCAAACGTGAGATAATCATTTTGTAAGTGAAACCATCACAGTATGAGAAGGTAGGCTTCTGTTACAGAAGTAAGGGGAATTATAAAAATTGTAAATGCTTTATTCTTGTTGCTTTACTGAGGACAATGTAAACAGGGAGGAAAGGGGCCATGAAGTTGAGGAATACATTATAGAAACCTGTTGTACTCCTTTAAGGATAAGACCACAGGATGGTCAGCCTTTAATATATATTTCATAACCAAATACCTGTTAGGAGAGCAGGAAGCAGAATATCATACATGTGCCTACCTATCAGCATTGTCACCTATGCAGGAGGTTCTCTGGTTCAATTCTCAGCTGGGATGCCTTCATTTTGGGGTCTGCATGTCCTCTGTGTGTTTGCCTGGGTTTTCTCCAGGTATTTCGGTTCCCCCACATTCCAAATACATACAGTAAGTGGAATGAACACTAAACTAACCATAGGTTTGAGTGTGTTCAAGTGTGTGGTATGGAAGAACAGCCATGGCAGGGCTAGCCAGCTGGCAGTATGAACCTTGGCTCTAGACGATTGTCACTGTTGAAGTGACACACTGACCAATTGTGCAAAAATGGGAAAAAGGGTTTTGGATGGCTGGATAGATGGATTTATGTTGCTACAACACATAAAATAACTGAACATGTCACATTTCTTGAGAAAAAGAGTATCATTTTTGGTTCTCTTTTCATAAGATCATATTAATACACTTCAGATATTTAATGAGTTTGTCAGCCAGAACAAAAATGTAAAGTGTACATGTTTGTTCTGAGCTAAATGGCCAAAATCAGAACATTCAAATGGCTATATTAAACTACTGGTGGTACCTAGAAATGTAGGACCATAGTTATGAAATTATTTGAAATGTTATATCATTGTTTTTCAGAATATTATGTCCTGACCCTTAGCAATGTAATGCACTTGGTGGTTCCAAGTGTGAAGACATTTACACAACTTTATCTCTATTTACTATCTTTTATTGCACATGGGCCTAAACTGTGGGTCAGTCATAATTCCATTTCTTAAAATGCTTCTATTTAGCAGAAAGATACAGGATTTTTACTTCTGATACAATGGCAGCAGATGAAAAATGTACTTGCAAACCACATTTATATTTAGCATAGTAAGTAGAAGTCAAATTGTGACAGAAAAGGTTTATTGTATTCTATTTTGCATCTGTCAGCTTCATTGGCAGATTTCATTATGAAACTTTCAGGCTCAAACAACTGTCATGACTGTATTGTCATATCCATAAAAACATCTTTAATCTGTTTAGTATCAACAACATGCCTAATATCTGGAAATCTGACATGGTAAAAACACTTCCCAAACAAAAAACGCCCCATACACCCTTCACAATATCATCCCATTTCTATCCTCCCATCTTTCACAAAATTTATTTTATTTTTCATTTAATTATTATCTTTTGTCTACTGTGAAAGTCTGACTGGGCCCAAGACCTATTTTCAGTGGAGGCCCAGGGAGAAAAGCTCCACATAAGATACATTTTTACAGTGAACTACAGTAAAAATTAAACATTTTAAACATTAATTTGTAGGTAGTATTGATACATAAATAATACATTTGTCATGTACTTTAGAAGTTATATTATCATACAAATTTCAAAGACATGTTAACATATAATAGCTGGATATACAAGAGCAATAATAATGAAAATAGCTTCAGTATGTACATTGACATAAATGAGGTAAGATGTTGTTACGACCCCACTTAAATCCGGAGCAGTAACTAAGGCATCCCAATCCTCATCACTGTCTCTGGTAAGGGAGTGTTCACTTAAAGTAGGGATAGAAATACACAATTTCCCCTAAGAATGCACTGAGAACAGGCTCCAAACCTGGGACTGGACTATATGCTTCAGTCCAGGTCCCCAAATGAGTCTTCACACTAACCATTGGAGAGCACTGTGTCCAAGTCCTAGGTATTTAACACACTCACTCTTAAATATTTGATATTCACACATACAAACACTCTTTGGAAAGACTGATACAGATTTCCCTGCTATGTCCTCTTTCCCAAATTACAAGGTAATGGCTGCCTCCAGTCAAATACCACAATACCCTTCAAAAGGGGTGTTCAATTATATCGAGTAAAATAAATATTGATATAAATGGTAGCATATAATCTAAGCAGTAAGGTTTTTCAGAGTGGCCTTGGAGTTATCACAATAAGCATAAACACTCTCAGGTTACTAAATGTCCTTTCTAAATAACCAGCCACAATAAAAGGTAGTACATATTTAATAATAAATAAAATGATTTAAAACATGTATACATTGATTAATTGGTTTTAATAAAACACAGAGTTTCACACACACAGGAATTACAAAAATAATACTGTAGGTTAGATTTCACACTAATTGTAAGAAAAACTCTAATTATCTAACTATAGTTCCCTAACTATCTAAAGATTAACTGTCCCTGTCTAATCTAATTAAGTCAGCAAGACAAGATGATAACTTTGGGCTGTTGTCTGGTCCTCAGTGACTGGAATAATAACTTCTACTATTATTGCTGAACGGCTCTGGAAAACAAACTGCTTGATAACTACTGATCTGGAAAAAACAACTGGCAATTGAACAACTACAACGACTATTGAATTTTAATTGATTCAGAATCTGCTTTTATAGCAGATATTTTTAGAAGTCACAGAAAGCTGTTATGAGAATTCAACTCTCTCATATCAGACTTTAAGAAGTAAACAAAACAGCTTCTGTGGAGATTCTATTCCTTTCAACTCTGGCACACAGTGATATCACATCTAGGTCAGCTGACTGGCATAACATACATTCAGAATTCTGTTTTAAAAAACATACATTTGGTCATCAAGAAGAACACTGTTTGAATCAAATGTCTTACAGAAATCAAAGTAATAACCAAAAAACATAAACTTATTTATAAAATTATAGTTAGTCATGCTAGCTTATATAACACAGGATAATTTGCAATTATTTACAAGTATTTGCAAATCTTCAGCCAGTCATGCTAGCACAGACAACAATATCTAATATCCTCACAATGTCACTATAGCAGTAACAGAAAACAGAGGAAGAGGTGGAAGAGTAAAAGCAGAAATAATAAAGAAAAACATAAGTAGAAGAAGTTCTGATAGTGGAGAGACTGAGATAAGGTATCGATAGTTAAGGAGATAAGTTGGGTAAGGAGGTGATATTAATATGAGAGGACTGAAGATATTGGTTAGTTGGAGTAGCAGTAGTGGAGGTGAAAGAAAGAGGGGAAAAAAGGGATTAAAAAGGTGAGAGATCCAGGTGATTGACTAGTAATGGAAGAGAAACACAAAGAAATGCAGATTTAGTTAGGATGGGAACATGAGCATAGCCATGAGGAAATCAAGTGTTGTTTTAGGTTTGGCTTGAAGTGCGTGGTGAAGTTATTTTGTTTTAGGGTGGGTGGATGGAATTCCAGTGCTTAGTAACATTGATTGAGTAAAGTGAGTCACCTCCACTGTTATGAGACTGGTTCCGGGTCAGGAGATATTTATTCTGTGAGCATATATTCCTGGGAGTGGAGTAGTGTTTGAGGTTGTTTTACAGTGGTGGATTGGTTTTGTGTATTATTTTGTGGGTATTGTGCAGTTGGGAGTAGGTAAGGTAATTAAGTAGTTTGAACCAGTGTAGGTCCTTTAGTGCTAGACAATGGTGTGAATGTTTTGGTAAGTTAGATGCAAACTTAGTTATTTTATTGTAGCAAACCACTAGTTTATTTTTAACATGGGGTGAAGATTAGTCAAAATGGGTGCTACATAGAGAAGTGAAGGGAAAAGGTAAGATGATGTGAAAGAATTCCTAGAGCAGTCAGTGAGAAAGCATTGTTTCTGCAGAAAAAGCCCAGCTTTTGGTGAATTTTCTTGATGGCTTGAGTGATGTGTTGATCATATTTTAAGCTATTGGCAATTAAGACACCAAGAAACGTTTATGTTGGAAACTATTTCAATTGTGGTATTATTTGCTGATGTGATGTTGAAGGATTGTTTCTGGGCTGAAAGAGATTTGGGTAAAAACAGCATTAAGTTTTTTTTTTAGCATTTAAAAGTTGGTAGTCATCTAGCCAGCCCTCAACCAAGGAAGAAGAGTCCTGGGTCATCTTGTGGAGTAGTGGTAGACTTGGTGCAGAGCATATGAGAGTGGAATAGTCTGTGTATTGTACTATGGAGGCTTCTTTGGTAGTTTTGTGAAGACTATTAGTGATAATGTTGAATAGTAAAGGGCTTAGAATAGATAACTGATGTACACCAATGGAAAGACAGAAAGGGGAGGAGATAGGATTTCCATTTTACAACATGGAGTCTGTTGGTGAGATAGCTGTGGAATTAGTTAAGGGATGAAAGGGAGAGTCCTAGGGAGGACAGTTCATGGAGCAGGCACTGGTGTGAAACTGTGTCAAATACTTTTGATATGTCTAAGAAGAGGAAGGATATTAGGTAGCTATTAGCATTTTTTATTTCAGTAAAACTGAGTAGAGCAGTAGTGATACTGTGGGGAGGTCAGAAACCATGCTGAGTGTTGGAGAAGTGATTGTTATTGTAAGAGAATACAGGAGTTGGGAATTAATGCATTTTTCTATTATTTTGGATAGTGAAGGTAGAATGGCTATAGGTTGGTAAGTGGATAGGTCAGTGGATGTTCCCCCTTTATGCAGTGGTATGATGTGGGATTTTTTTCCAGATAAAGGGAGCATAGCTTTCTGTAACTGATTGGATTATGAGTACAGATACAGGATACATGATAGCATTTGTAATGATTTTTAGATATTCAGGTGGCAAGTTGTCAGCAACCGGTGTGGAATCTTTAGTTTTAGGATGTGTTTTTTGATAGAAGAGATAAATACTGGTTGGAGGGAGAAAGGATCTTGGTGGTGATTAGTACTGTTTGGGATAGTGAGGATGGAGGATGGTTTGTTGTTAAGCAGGGAAAGGACAGAGTATATGGACAGTGTATTGAACTGGATAGCTATAGGACCTGAGTTATTGGCAGCTGGTGAAGGGCTATGTTGGTGGTTGTCTTGGAGCCTGGAAAAAAAATTTAGTCTTGTCTGATCTGATTTTTAGTTTAGAAAGTTTCCTAAGCTGTCTAAAATATTGGTATTTTGTGGTGTTTTGTCAGTGGGCTAATCTTTCCAAGCTTTATCGCTGTTTAGCATGAGTTGCCTGGTTTCTCTTGTGAGCCATGGGGTGAGACTGAATTTGATTCATTTTGATCTGATGGGAGCTAGTTAATATAGTATGTTAAGGAATGTGATGTTAAAGTGAGTTACAGTGTCATCTAGAGGTAAGTGTTTTTGAATATTCCAGTTGTATTTGTTGAGGAAGCTAATGAAGGTGTCATTATTGAAGGAGAAGAGTGTACAAGACTGCTCTTTCAAATATCTAAGTCTGTGGTTAGACCCCTTCAATCAACTGTAATCTTGAATACCCACATGAAAAAAATCCTGTACTTTTCTGTCTCCCTTTTACATCAGCAGCATCTAGTAAAATCTATACCATAATTCAAACATTAGAAATCAAAATATGCAGACTTATTACTCATTCACCAGAAATGCATACCACTGTGTAACACTACAGAAGGTAAACTGCTCCCAGGTAACAGAGCAGACCTGTTGCTAGACAGACAATTGTTCAAGCTCCTATGTGAATATACTCTTCCTCATTTCATCTCAAAACTAACAAGACAAATCCCCACACACCACCTAAAAAACATAAATCACTCAGACCCCAAAACACAAATCCTTATCTCCATGCTACATACTTCTGAGGACATAGTCTCAGTTCTTTAATTTCAGGTGAGAGTACATAACACCTGACATTAAAGTCTCTTCTTCTTATTCCAATTTCCATTCTCTGTTAAAGTCACATTCTACCACTGTACTTTATTCACTGTTATTGTAATGTTGTTGTACTCTTCTATACTTAGTATGAATAAATGGTCATTTTGTTGAATGTGTGATAAAAAACTGAAATTGGTCAGACTTGAGCAGTGCAGTGCTCTACCTCAGTAAACAAATTCAAATAAATAAATATTCAGCTAAAATGCATCTAAGTTCTCTAGTCTACTTTTAGGCATTTCACAGTGACTCAAGCTTAAATTTGACCATGGGCCAGATTCACTAAGGCTTGCACGGAGTCTAAGAGTAGTGTAAGACTCCATGCAGCCTTCACGATTCAGGAACAGCCCAAAGTCCATGTAAGAGACAAGCTAAAGCGGCTCTTACACGGAGTGGGCGTGGATAAGCTAATCACCTCACTTGCAGCCGAATAGCATGCAAATGAGGATGATTAGCGATCCAGGAAGCCCAGAACAGCCCGTGTAAGAGCCGTTTTAGCTGCAGAAATGTACTCAGTTGACAACTGAGTACGTTTCTGCAAAAACTGTAATGGAGCCATGTCAGCTCCAAATAAAGGGTGCATATGTGTCAGGCAGCATGCCAATGGCCAAATATGTGGCCATTGGCAAAGTAACCTGATGCAAATATATTAAAAATATATATATTTTTTTCGGCAATTGCCGATGTTTAAACCCAGCGCAGCCCCGCGCAAACGGGCTGCGCTGTATAAAACATAAAAATGAAGGTTTTAAACCTACAAATGTAGGTTTTATGCAATACATGGAATGTCAATGCAGGGACCAGCAGACCAAAACCAACATGGCCACCGTGTAGTGGTTGCTAAGGGGGGAAGCTGAGTCTAAGACATGTAACTAAGCATTAGTAGGCAATCTGATGCAAATGAGTGTAAGGATACTGAATTCTACTGTCACATAGCAAATGATCACAGTTTGAGTAGTGTAAGAGTTACAGAAGGGGGAGGAACAGAGTAGGAGATAGGGGACATCACAGGGGGGAATGGTAGAAAGAAATGCAGTTCATTGGAGGTCAGAGTTACATGACAGATGTCAAACATATATCATGGAAAGAGGTGTGCCACTAACTAAGCATGAGAAAGTCAAGAAATGGAAGGTGTACACTGTTGCCTACACCAAAGTTTCTTGCTGGATGTGTATGCGCACGTGTGCACGCCATGAAGCGCGAGTAAGGCAGTGTGTGCACGTGTAAGACAGACTGAGCATGTGGGAGCGTGTTGGGAGATGTTTAACACTGTTTGCGCGGGCATGCAAGCGTTTTAATCCAAATAAGCAGATTCTGAACCGTGTAAGTATGTGTGCGCGCATGTAAGCCACTGTGAGCGTGTTTCTGCTGGTTTACACACGACTCCACCCTGAGGAAACAGAAAAGAAAAAGGAAGCAACAGATTTATTAGGAAGCTAGCAGGGAATACTGCTGAAGCTAGCAGGTGAAAACAATTAGATGCAGGCAATTACACAGGCAGAATAGTAGCCCAGCCCAGCACTTAAAACTCTGCAAACAGCAGTGCAGGATGTTTCTCTCAAGAGACACTGCAAGACAGGAGTTAAGTTATCAGAAGTGAAAACTGAAAAAGCTGAACTCAGAGCAGAAATGTTAGGGGCTGCCATAGCTGTCATAATAAGACATAGGCAACTTGCTTAGGGTGGTGACAATGCAGATGGTGCCAGACAACCCACAGTGAGGAGACGGAGAAGAGTGTACAGGCCCAGGGTCACCTACCACGGTTTACATGAGCTGGAGATAGTAGAGCGCTATAGAGTGGACAGAGACCTCCTGCAGCAAATAATGGAGCTGTGCAGGCCACGCCTCACACACAGAACCAACAGAGGGGAACCCATCCCAGTGGAAACCAAGGTATGTGTTGGCCTAAGAATACTAGCAAGAGGTATCTTCCAGAGACCAGCTGGGGATATGATGGGGATATCACAGGCATCAGCCTCCAGGGTACTGCACCAGTTCCTGGATGCCATGTCAGCACATGTCGGTGATCATGTATATTTCCCCAATGCCCGTGAGGTATTGGCCAGCAATATGCGTCTCTTCCAGCAAATAGCAGAATACCCTGAGGTAGTGGGTGCAATAGACTGCACGCACATACGCATCAAAGCACCAGCCGGTGAGCGGGGTAGGGCATACATCAACCGCAAGGGCTTCCCCTCCATCAACTGCCAGGTTGTGTGTGATGCCCAGGGCATAATAATGAATGTGTGTGCTGGCTGTCCTGGGAGTTACCATGATTCCTACATCTGGCATTTGACGCAGCTGTACCAGACATTTGCCAATGGGGACATCCCGCATGGACATCTAGTGGGGGATGCAGGTTATGCACTGGAGCCGTGGCTGATGACACCCATCAGAAACGCACACACACCTGAACAGGAATGCCATAATGAGGCACACGCACAAACACGTAATGTAATAGAGCGTGTGTTTGGGCTGCTCAAGTCACGGTTCCGGTGTCTGGACACATCTGGTGGAGCCTTGCAGTACACACCAACTACATGTACCAAAATTGTCATGGTATGTGCTATGCTACATAATATGATCTTGCGAAAACAGCTGCAGCAGGACCAGCATAGGGCCGGGCCAAACAGCCCCCCACCATTGCCAAGGCCTTCACATGCAGAGCGTGACTCAGAGGAGGAACAACCTGAGCCTGCCCCAGTAGGCAGAAGGAGGTGTGCCCAGTATGCCCTGGGCTTGGCAAAGAGGCAACGCATAGCACATACACTGGCTCAGTAGGAACCCTGGGAATGATACCCCTCTCTGACTCACTCATATAGTAACAGGGATGCCTAACATGACACGACCTGCTCTCATACATGTACAGGGAAGTGTAATATGAGCATCCGACAGAGGCAGCCCTGCAGCACCACCTGAGGCATGAATGCTATGTGTTAAGTAATGTAACACCATGTACTATATGCACACCTGAGGACCCTGACTAACATCCTACCCTCACCAAGCACCATGCCACAACATGACAATGAGATGATCAAGTGCAATAATTGACGGAAGTATCGCAGTTAGTCAAAAGGGATCCAATGTGTGCCAGTCTGGGATGACATGCTGAGCATGACATGATGCACCACCAGCTTGGACTGACGTGCACCTATCAGTGCAGGCCGTATGGATACTGGCAAAGGCTGTTGTTACCCACAGTGTGCCCTGAATAGGTAAGGCTCAAAACACAAACCTATCTCCATAGGTATCAGAAGGGATAAGAATAAGATAAGGGATAAGTTGAAACAGCAAGATGCATGCAGTCTAAACTCATCCAGTATGGAGAATGGTGATATCTGCGCTGTAAGAGAAAACTGAGCCAAGGCTCACAACAGCACCCTAACACTACCAGGTTACACCTCATACTGTGCTATACAGCCTCAAAACATGGAACAAGCTACAAAAGGAGGGTGACTAGCAAGAATTGTCAAGGATAACCACACCCCCATGTTGGTACCACTACAAAAAGCAGTATGGACTAACCATGGTCAAGTAACAGTGGCCAAAACTGCCCCCCAGTTTATAGCCTGCTACAGACTACTGTCCCAACACCAGGAACTGCACCTGGCCTATGATGGAATACATGAATATATCAAGTCCTCCAAACCACATTATATTGGGTGACTGAAAATACCAAGACATAGACTGGGAGCATTATACCAAAAGGCCCAGGAACAACATACCACTCCCACAAGAGGGGTAAGCATACTGGATGTGATAATCAGCAACATGGGTACTGGATGGCAAGACAAGAAGTGTATTGCTCACTGGTAAAACCAGACCATAGAGTAATCACACTGGATATACAAATCCTGACCACAGTTCCTGGCCAGAAAACCACAGTGGAAAACATGTGTAAAGCAATATTTGCACTCCTCCAAACTGATGTGGAATCCATTAAAGGTCCTGTGCAGGTGCAAAATATGGGCCACACCTCAGAACCTGTAATACAGCCATTCCATGAACACTGCCAGGAATGCTTGGATTATGCAATCCTAAATTAAAACAAGACACAATGCCATACATGCAGGAATCTGGCATGGTGGCCACCAGCCATAACCAAACCATGCAAGAGAATGAGGAAGCTACTACATGATAGAGCAAACATAAACAATGAAGTAATCACTGATCAGTAGTATGGCAATAAAATCTGTCCACACATACAATCCACTAAGGCCAGCCACAACAAGTTGAATCTGTGAATCCTAAGGCAATGTTACACCTGCCCCAAGTACACAGACACCCCCCCAACTCCACCCAAGAAATACAAATATATGTGAGAGATGCAACCAGCTATCCAAACTGGAGACTGAGCTCCCTCAACTCAGTACTCCCAAAACTAGTCAGGAGGAGAAGGTAACCACACACACCACAAACACAGTCCCACATAGACCTATCACAACTGCAAACCAAACACATAAACACAGAAAAACATTCTCGGAGGCACAAATTACAAACACAGCACACCAACAGAGGCCTCTAAAGCAGACACCCAATCAAACAACCTCCAAACATAGCACATGCAACACATAGTACACAAAGCTGGTGTGCCAAACAGTCACAGGCCAGAAGGAGAAACAACATGCCTGATACAGTTGTAATAGGTGACTCCATAGTCAGACACACTGCTGTCCCGCACACCAGACTGAACAAGGGAAAGGGTACAGTAAGCTGCCTGTAGGCTGCCACAATACGCCACATGACAGAAGTATGCAGGTCACTCCAAAGCAAGTAGAAATATGATGCAGTCATAGTCCATGCTGGTGTGAATGACCTGAGATGTACCTCCCTAGACTACATGAAAAGAGACATAGATGAGCTCTCTGATTATGTAGTCCAGGCCAGTATGACACTCACCGTTTGCAGCATCCTACCCTTACCAAGAATAATGCCACAGTACAAACACGGAATGATCAGTTATAGCAAGTGGCACACTTACTGGTGTCATTCCAAGGGGATCCAATGTCTGTCTGCTTGGGATGTCATGCTTGACAAGCCATGCAGCTGTTCTTGGGATGGCTTGCACCTGTTACCCCTGGGCGTCTGAATATTGTATAAGGCCTTTGCCACCTCCATAGAGCCTTTTGTAGGCAAGGCTGAAAAGACTGATCCACCACCCTAGAAAACATAAGTGGAAAGAAACATAAGGGTAATGCTGACCAATGCCAGATGTGTAAACCCCAATATGCATGCTCCCAAGCCCATCCCCAGTATGGAGAACATCGATGTCTGTGCAGTGACAGAAACCTGATGCAAGCCTCCTGACAGCACACCAGCACTACCAGGTTATACCACGTATCATGTGTCATGGCCCCAAAACCTGGAACAAAACATAAAAGGAGGGTGAGTATCCATATTCAGCACAGACACCCATACGTCCATGTAACTGACAATGCACAAGGCATTGCAGTCCACCCATGTGCAACTAACTGTAGGCAAGACTGCTGTACAGTCTGTAGCATGATACAGACCACACTCTCACACACAGGAACCCCACCCAGCCGTCCTGAAGACACTGGACAGTATGAATGTCCCACCAAATACCAAACAAGGTACCACAAATTACCACATAGGTGGTAAACCATTATGTATGGAAAGAGTAACCAGGGACCTAGGGACACAAGTGTACAGTAACCTGTTATGTGACACCCACATTGCCAATGTGGCTAGGAAGACTGTCTACATTTTACACCGTATCAGGAAAGGATTCACATCTACGTCAACAGAGGTCATTGTGCCCCTATAATGTTCTCTAATCACACCCATAATCTAGTACAATGCCTCATATGGGAGGTACCTTACCTGACACCTGCAGCAGTTAGAAAGACCTCAAAGGTACCTCACCAAGAGGATAAAGGGTCTCAAATATATGTCATATGCTGCCTGGCTGTAGACACCCCAGCTGAATGCAGTCACATACTGCCTACACAGAGGCATTGAATGCCTGTTGTAGAAGGCCATGCCCAACACAGGAGTAATGGACATGCTCCACCCCAGAAAACTCAAATCCATCGGAGCTGTGAGAGTGAGAGATGTCAACCTCAACAAATAATGAAATAGGATGTGCTGGTGGGACAGATACATAATCCAGAGGATCCCCACACCCTGGACCAGAATCCCACTCCATGTTAGGCAGAGCCCCTCACTGACACTCTTCAACAGGAATCTTGCCAAGTGGATGGATGATAGTAGAGTTACACTGGGGGTCTTCACTGTGTCATGTCCAGACAGAGGCACAGCAAAGCAAATCATAAATGGCCATAATATTCACATAGCAAGGTGGCAAAGCCACACACACTCTGGCTAGGCTAACAAATGCCCTAGGGTGGATAGCCTAGTATGAACCTATGAACCTATGAAGTAACAAATTGTACAGGACACTAAGGATAATCCCAAGGCTTTCACAACTGATGGTAGGAACCATGTTGGGAATTCACAGATATGCTCTGAATCACACAAATATCACAAACACACACACATATTTCCAACATACATCCTGACAGGTGTAGTGCAACCCCCCCCCCCCCCGAATGGAGAATATCTATCCCAGCAGACTGCTGGCCCCCTGACATTGCAGATGCTGAGGTAACAGCCAACATCTACAAAGCAAAACACACAGCAGCAATGGTATGAGATGGTGTCCTGGGCTTAGTGCAACATGGACTCCAAGATGAATGGAATGCGAAACCACACTACTGCTCAATGTCAGCCTTACCACAGAATATGTACCCAAAGAGTAGTGTACAACAACAGTGGTCCTTCTCAACAAAGGTGTTGCCTGAATGGATACTGAAAACTACTACCCCAGAATCCTGAGAAGCTCGGTCTGCACAGCTATGGAAAGGATCAGCATGTACTGCAGAGATAAAGATATTGGGGACCTACTGACACCGGACCCTACCCAGTGTGGCTTTCTTAAGTGCAGATCCTGCCCCTAAACATGTTTGACTCAATTGAAACAGTCATTAAGGTCATTGATGAGGGCAATGTGGTCCACACAGCGTAGCTGGACCTTGCAAAGGCTTCTATACAATACCCTACGTGTTCATTATAGATAAGCTCACCAGCTTAAATATAAACCCCTATGTCAGTAGAGGGGTTGCAAACCAGACCAAGGACAGAACAGACATGGTCAGACATGCTGCAGCCATGTCAGACTACAAACCAGATATAACTGCATCCCACAAGGCTTGGTCCTGGGATCTCCCTCGTCTGGTATATATGTCCCATAGGTACAGGCAAACATGGAAGGACTGTGTCCGAACATGTTTGCAGAGGACTACAAACTGCTCACCACATATGATCCACCAGCTGACACAAGCATCCCACAAAAGGCCACATAGAAACAGACAACTGGTGCCATAGCCATGTCAGCAAGCTAATTGCAGAAACGTGTATAGTCAACCGCCGTGGATATACAGTAAGTGCCCACCAATTACCACATAGGTGTTAACCCATTATGTAGTTAACATGTAATGAGAGACCTGGGGACACAAGGTGATAGATATCCTGCAGTGGACAAACATGTGCTGTAGTGTTTACAGAAACATACCATATACCCACCTAATCATGAAGGTTGTCAGATCTAGATAAGGGGAGGTCATTGTGGTTCTGCAGTCATCCTTCATCAGCGGTACAATTGACTACAATAGCCCCTGTGGGATGTACCTCAGCAGACATCTCCATCAACCATAAAGTCCCCAACAGTACCTCACCAGGAGTATCAAAGAGCTTGCACAGATGCCATGTGTTGCCTGTGTTGCTGGTATCAATAAACATGCTGCACCTTGTACAATCTGAATGGCAGTGAGCTATGCACATGAGAGACCTGAACCCCAGCACTGACTTACATAGGACAAGCTGTACTGCATGATCCATAACACAGAAGCCAACCCCACCCATGAGTGAACCCCCAGTACAGGCTACCCATAGAGTCACTTATCAATCTTCCTCAATAGGAATCTTGATGAGTGGATGGGAGATGGTAGCTTTATCCTGGGTATCACTGTCATGTCACAGGTAGACAGAGACGCAGTATACTAACCATGACATATGTCATGGCAAACTCCACTTACAATGTGTGTTGAAGGACAAACACACTCTCCAACTAGCATTAGACATGGACTAGGGCACATCGCTAGTGTTTACAAATGTACACCTATGTTGTGGAATACACTACCAATGTTGGACAAGCCTGGTTTAAGTAGTTCATATCTGAACAGAATGCAACATGGTCAGATGTACACAACTGGCCCCTAACCAGGCTGTTGTGCTCACTATCGAAGTGTAAAGCAGTGATAGCACTAAAGCCCAGGATACTGTCCACCACAGTCAAAGTACTACTAGTACACTATACAGTACTACAGTGTTAGGTCAGTGTGAAAGGATGTTGACAACTGTATGCAAAGTATCCCATGCAAACACTGCAGGCACAGTATAATCCTGTTGTGTTCACACATAAAGCAGTTGTACAGTAACTACACAACATGACACACAACACACAACCATAAACGGGTGATATTTGTTGAAGTTCATACTCATCCACAAATGTGGTGGGCTGCAAAGTCCAACATATGGAATGCTCACACTGGGCATGCTCACACACGTTGATAAATGAGACATATGTCAGACAAGATGCCATGGGAAGGCTGAACTGGGCATGCTCACACACTTAGGCCAAATCTCAGTTTAGCAGTTGGACACACATATCTGGTATTTTTATGTGTTATTCCAGGAACCAACCACATTATAGCAGTCTGCCCAGTGCACACAGTTAAATGACTACAGAGACATACGTGATATAGTGGATCCCTCCCATATGCAAACATCTTCCACAGATGCACAAGTTGTTCATACAAACAGGGAATGCTATGGCAATAAAAATGTGCAAACAGTCTACCAGCAACAAATAATGTGCATTTGACAATTAAACATATGGGTGTAGAGGTCAACACTAGGCTGTTTGCCCTAGGGAATGACAGCTAATCCAGAGTGTGCTTGGTGTTTGCCTCCCCACAGGATGAACATTCCCCTTTCTAAACACTGATGTCAGCACCCTATAAGTACAGCAGGAGAAAAGAAACTTCTCAGTAATGCGAATAGCGCGCTCTGCTAATGTGTCCGTCTCAAGTGTCACAACATAGTTAGGTAGGGGTTTGAATCCTACAAATGCTCAGGGTGTGTGAGTGGGGTTGGTGTGTGTATAAGTCTGTGGGAAAGAAATGTCCCTTTTGGCAGCTGGGAAAACACACTACAAGATGCACATTCCCCTTTCTAAACACCGATGATGTCAGCACTCTATAAGTACAGCAAGAGAAGGGAAACCTCCCAGTAATGCAAATAGCACACTCTGCTGATGTGTCTTTCTTGAGTGTCATAACATAGTCAGATAGGGGTTTGAAACCTGCAAATGGCAAGTGTGTGCTTTTGGCTGAGGGGGGCTAGTGTGTGTGAGGACAATGTCCCTTTTGGCAACTAGGTGAACAGACTACAGGATGCACATTTCCCTTTCTAAACACTGATGATGTCAGCACCCTATAAGTACAGCAGGAGAAAAGAAACATTTCAGTAATGCGAATAGCGAGCTGCGCTGATGCGTCCATCACAAATGTCATAACATAGTTAGGTAGGGGTTTGAATCCTGCAAATGCTCAGTGAGTGTGGTGTGTGTGTGTGTGTGTGTGTGTGTGTGTGTAAGTCTTTGGGAGAGAAATGCCCCTTTTGGCAACTAGGAAAACACACTACAGGATGCACATTCCCCTTTCTAAACACAGATGCACATTCCCCTTTCTAAACACCGATGATGTCAGCACTCTATAAGTATAGCAGGTGAAGGGAAACCTCCCAGTAATGTGAATAGCGCGCTCTACTAATACATCTGTCACAAGTGTCATAACATAGTTCGGTAGGGGTTTGAATCCGGCAAATGCTCTGTGTGTGAGTGGGGTTGGTGTGTATGTAAGTCTGTGAGTGAGAAATGTCCCTTTTGGCAGCTGGGAAAACACACTACAGGATGCACATTCCCCTTTCTAAACACCGATGATGTCAGCACTCTATAAGTACAGCAGGAGATAAGAAACCTCCCAGTAATGTGAGTAGTGCGCTCCGCTAATGCGTCCGTCTCAGGTGTCATAGCATAGTTAAGTAGGGGTTTGAATCCTGTGGATGGCATGTGTGTTTGTCTGAGGGGGATTAGTGTGTGTGAGAGAAATGTCCTTTTTGGCAACTAGGAGAACAGACTACAGGATGCACATTCCCCTTGCTAAACACTGATGATATCAGCACCCTATAAGTACAGCAAGAGAAGGGAAACCTCCCAGCAATGCGAATAGCACACTCGGCTAATGTGTATGTCTCGTGTGTCATAACATAGTCAGATAGGGGTTTGAATCCTGCAAGTGTGGGTTTTTGGCTGAGGGGGGCTAGTGTGTGTGAGGACAATGTCCCTTTTGGCAACTAGGTGAACAGACTACAGGATGCACATTCCCCTTTCTAAACACTGTTCAGCTGAAGGCCATGTCTCTGGCACAAGTTGTCTGTTTCTATGATGCCCCTTTGGAAGATGCTTGTGTCGGCTGGAGAGTCGATTATGGTGGCCAGTTCGCAGTCATCTGCATATTTGGTCAGCCACAGTCCGTCCGTGTTGGCCTGTACCTCCAATAAAAATATACCAAACAAGAGAGGTCCCAGGACTGAGCCTTGTGGGACACAACCCATAACTGGTTTGGAGTCTGACATGGCTCCAGCAATTCTAACCATGTGGGTTCTGTCCTTGAGCCACTGTGCAATCCATCTAGTGACATAGGGGCTTATATTTAAGCTGGTGAGCTTCTCTAGAATGCCCAAGTGGAGTATTATTGTGAAGGCTTTTGCAAGGTCCAGGTAGGCTGTGTAAACCACCTTCCCCTCGTCAATGGCCTTGGTGACTGTTTCAAAGAAATCAACCAGGTTAAACCTGGTAGTGCTGGCGTGCTCTCAGTAGCCCTGAACCAGGCATCTGTTACTGCACAGATATCGATGTTCTCCATGCCAAGGAGTGTTTTGGGTGCATGCATCTGGAGGTTTAGACTTCTGGCGTTGGGTAGCATTACTCTTAGTTTCTTATCCCTTGTGATACCTATGAAGGTGAATTTGTCATTTGAGCCTTGCCTAACATAGGCACTATGGGGGTAGCAAGAGCCTTTGCCAATATCTGAAAGCCCAGGGGTGACAGGTGCAGGCCGTCACTAGTGAAGCAGGTAGTTCAACAGAAGATGAATATGTGAAGGTGTAGTGCCTGTGATTAGTTAGCAGTAGCATATATGACTGCTCACGTGGACACATGCCAGGTAAGTCATATGCACTGTGTCACAGGCAATGTACATGTGAACAGGACAAACAGTGACATCCTGTCAAGTAGGACATGGACATACATATAGTAAGCTATGCAGATGGCACTAGGAGTCCACAGAAGCTCTATAACTATGCATTGCAGGTGTGATCAGTATTCCAGGGTAATTGCAAGCAAACATGCATGCAAACAAAGCTACAGTAAACAGGGCTGCATGTAGTCCATTGTACAACAAACAAGCTGTACCAGTTCCAGTAGGTAACACTGCAAATATGCAGGCACTATGCACATGTACATGGACATACACGGGTCAGATAGCTAGGGTCCAGTCTCAGTGCACACAAGTGTACAGACCATGTACTGTCAGGATGTACAATAACTGGATGGAAACCCATGTGCTCATACCTGCAGTAATACACATGTCAAATAACAGACACTGAGCCTTTACTCAGTGGTTCCATACTTAGTAGGATGTAGGCTACCTGGCCTGCCACCACAGTATCCCTGACATATATGGGGACTCTCCCTCCTGTGACAGTTAGTTATGTGTGTTGGGGCTGTCTAGCATGGTATGAGATGTGAGCATGTAGTGCTAGGGTGCTCCTGTGTGTCCTGTACCAGTCGTGTAGTACTGCACACATATCAACATCCTCAAACATCTGCATTGCAGAGTCCAGTGTGGCCAACATGCCACTTGCAATTTACATGTCCATCATTGTGTATTACTACATTCATTACCTTATCCCCTGTGCTACCTATGTATGTAGCCTTCTGTTGACATCATTACCACCAGTATGCCAACATGTGCAGATGATACACTATGGTACTTACCATGGGTGTAGACAACAGGACATGACAATCACACACTTACTGCATCAGGCATGCTGTGATATACCCACAATTAATTCAGCACACAGTACTGTTAACAACATGATACTATTACTACACATCTATGTGGTCACCCTGTGCATCAGCAACATGTTAACCTGTATCTGCACAGTTGTTACAGATTGCAGGAGGTGGCACAGTTTCATCATATGCACAGGGTGTGAACTTGGTATGCCTGAGTCAGCCACCGATACCACCAATTGACATGTATGTGTATGTGTGTTGGTGAGGGACAGCAGTAGAAGGTGGGGCAATGTTCATGCAGTGTGTGTGTATGCGGTAGCCCTAGGTGTTGTCAATTCGCATGTGTGTATGGATGCACACAGTTCCACCTCATGGCTGCCATATACTGGTGTTTGTGGACAGCCACAGACTGTACCTGCCAGGTCATACAGATCAGTGTCTCTGGCCACGGACACGGTACCTGTGCCTTGCAGGGGTGCTACGGACTGTATCCGGTACCAACCCAGACTGGGTACTGTCATCAGAAGCAGGTGTTCGTTGACTGGACACAGATCCCTGTCGGGCCTGGCCAGAGCCACGTGCACGTGGTCTCCTGGGGCGGTCTGATGACAGCACAGACCCAGCATTGCTGGGGCTGCTGCTGGCACTACGGGGGTGGCCGCGGCCCTGCTGTCATCTGCGATGACTGCCAGCTGCTGCTGTTGCTGGCATACGGCCACATCGACGCCTCAACTGCCCACCATCGCCCTGGCTCATGGACATGTAGTTGTGGAACCGGTCTAATATGTCCCCACAACATCTGTCTATGACATCGGTGAAATCACGGATGGCAGCTGCAATGCCATGCATACTGTCAGTCATGGCTGTGCGACATGCTGTCAGCTCCCTCAGACCCTGTCTGGTGTACCGTTCCATACATGACTGTGCCTGCATGACAGCCCGAAACATAGCTGAGGTTGTAAGACCTCTGTGGGCACATCTGACAGGGGCAGTACGCCCACGGATGCTCCCACGAGAACCCCTGGACATCTGTCTGTGTGGTACCATCTCTGGGCCATGCCCATGGTTGTTGTGTGGGGAGGCATGTGCCACAGATCCACATGACCCTGGTCAATACCCACTGTATGCTATCCATCACCTAGGGACATTGGTGACAAAGGGTGTATTGGCAGGATAACTGTGCGCATTGATGAAGTCGACAGCTGTGTACTGTCAATCAGCTGACCAATGGCGGACCCTGGCATACTTTCCTGTGCCATTATACAGATGTCATCATTATCAGTACCCACGGCACCTGATTCAGGTTCCCTGCTACATGACACCAGAGCAGCAACAGTACCTGTGGGAGGGAAACAGGAAACACAGTTTACAATGTCTACACATTACCAGTGATGCACACATGCACACATGCACACATGCACACATGCACAGGTGCACACGTGCACAGGTGCACACATGCACACGTGCACATGTGCACACATGCACACATGCACAGGTGCACACATGCACACATGCACAGGTGCACACATGCACAGGTGCACACATGCACACATGCACACATGCACAGTTGCACACATGCACACATGCACACATGCACACATGCACAGGTGCACACATGCACACATGCACACATGCACACATGCGCACAGGTGCACACATGCACACATGCACACAGTTTCACACAATTGTACAGTACTCAGTATGCGTGATATCAACACACAGACACAGACACACCTACATGCATACAAAGAGCACTACTAAGTGAGCAAAATAGTACTATTACTATCAACACTATTACAGGAATTGTTAATACACACTCACCAGCATGGATAGGCTGCATTGCTGTTATACCAGAGGGTCCTGCAGATGTGAAGAAACTAATGTCAGTGGGCACAACTGTGGCATTGTTACTGAGTATGATACAGGTCAGTAGTACAACAGTCGCCTTTCACAGGTCAGCTGCTAATATTGAGGATATCACACTTGCACATTAAATACTATGGTGACAGCTACAAACCAAGGACACACCTCACACATGCATTAACTACCAGTGTACACAACAGTCAACTATACATATGGCATATTACCTGCACGTTCACTGTCTTGCTGCTGCATGGCTCCAGCCTCCATCATAATGCATGTCTGCTGCTGTTGTTGTTGCTGGCGGACTGGAGCCACTACACTCATGAGTAGTCCCTCCAGTCTGGTGAGTGGGGGATGTGTAGCCACCCCACCACCTGTGGCGACCTGTTGCCTGTGGATATCCGACGCACGCTGACCGACATGTCTGATTAAATCACAGCAGTGATGTCGTACCTGCTCATATGTCCTGTTATGCGTGCCTATGTCATTTACCCGACGGACAAGATCTTGCCACAGTGCAGCCCTCTCCTGCTGATTCTGGCTGGTGCGGGAAAAGAGTATTGCATAATCCCGCACCAGGCTCTGGTGTATCTCCTCATCCTCAGCTGTGGAGTAGGTGGGATTCCGCTGGTGGGCCATGTACCTGAGAAAGAAAATAACCTGGTATCAGCAATATATGTCAGCAAAATTTGGCACACATACTACACATGCTACTCGACTGTTATGATGCAACATATCTCACATATCTAGCATCTGTCTGTCTATTGGTGGATACACATGTAGTTGGCCAGGTATCAGTGCTCAGCCAGCAACTGTGCAACAGTACCTGGCACACTCCATACGACATACTACCAAACCCCAGCAGTCAGAACACTGATTCAGGTCAAGAGCACCTCCTCACTCTGGGGGTTTGTATCTAGGTACTGTATGGCTTACATCATCAACTACTGCGAGCTGACCACACACTGATTGCCCTGGATATACATATCCCACCTCCACCACCAGCACAAACGACTATAGTGCATAACATTACAGATACAAACTTTACACTTTGTAACAGTGACATAGTATCCTTTCAGCCCACTGGGCCAGTGGCAGATACAACCCACAATGCTAACCCCTACACAATTGCTTTCTACAGACATCTCCGAGAATGCATGGATCATGCAATCCCATATATGACCAAGACACTCTCTACAAAGGGACAGCATCCTGTCTGGTGGACCCCAGCCATAGACAGATTGTATTACAGAAGATGGAAGCTACTGCAAGACAGAGCATAATTCCATAAAGGGAGGGCATGTCTGAGCAGCACTAGTAAGGATCTATTTTCCATCATACAAAATCCATGGGCAACTTTGAGAGGGAAATCAAGAGGGACACTACAGATAACCAGAAGGCCTTCTTCAGTTATGTTAGCAACCTGGTCAGGATCCATCCTCTATGCCCATAGTTAGTACACAACAACAAATATTTCACTGACACCACAGATATCGACAACATTGTGGCAGACAGGTTCAGTGCAGGTGTCACCCGCCCTCTCCCCCAAAATAAGACATAGTTATCCCAGCTGACTGTAACCTCCCTGTCATCACAGATGTCCAGGTGAGAGCCACCCTCAGGACAGCAGAATACACAACATGAATGGGACCTGATGGTATCCCCAGTTGCATGCGACATAAACTCTGACAGGAGCTAAACACACATATAGAAGTGCTATGTAACACTAGCCTGACTACAGGATATGTACCTGTACACTGGCGCACAGCAGTGGTTCCACTCCACGAAGGAGGCACCTCAACATACCAATACAATACAACACAATACATTACATTACAATACAATACTATACAATATGCTATTGCCCCTGGGACTACAGCAGTGTACTGTTCTGCTACCCTGACCATTGTGACACATGTGGTGTGATGGTACCTGCTGCTGTCACACAGTTACACAGGGTGACTCATATGGCATATTACCTATCTGACTAACATTCAGCAGGGGTATGTGTGACATGTACTCATGGGGAGTCTTGCTTCTTAACACTGTATGGTTTATTGCAGGGTATGTCTTATCTGTGGGTAGGAACTCTTACCTCCACATGTGCACTCTATTGCAGTGGCACGGACGACACACCGCAGACATGTAGATTGTGGATGGTATAAGGTGTTACTATGGTTGTTGGACATCTGTCATGGGTGTGACTTACATATGTAAATCCGGGAGTGGTAACCTCTATGTGGGTAGCATATGTGTACTCTGTGGTGTTGTCAGTCACTGTGCATTGGTAATGTGTTTGAGTGCATTGTGACAGTGTTGTACATGTCACTGTGTCCTTCTCCATATCTGTAGCTGTCATGTGAGGTCCATACCATGGCATCCATTATGTAGTGTGGAGGGGTACACCGACCTACATGTCCATAGCTGACACACCATGTCCACTGACACATACCATGTGCAGGTATTCCAGGGATAGTGTGCCACTGTGAATATCATTGGGGCCACTATTGTACACATTTATGACCCTGCTCACCCTGACACATGCAGTGGTGGGCAGCCAATCACATATCTGGTGGTTACTGGTGTAGGTGATCTGGAATGTGGTATGGTACTCCGGTTTTGCCACTGGTGTTCACTCCATGCATTTGTCACCAGGCACCTGTTGCAATACATCTGTACACATGTGCCTCACTCAGAATTTATATACATCTCTCTCTCTCTCTCTCTCTCTATATATATATATATATATATATATATATGTATATATATATGTATATAGATATATCTATATGTATATATATATATATATATATATATATATATATATATATATATATATATATATAAATGTATATATATATATATATATATATATATATATATATATATGTCCGTAATCATATACACATATATATATATATATATATATATATATATATATATATATATATATATTGATGTACATATATTGCTATAGATGTGGAGAGGGGGGACACAGAGGGGGTGTGAGTGACAGAGGGGGTGGGACAGGCCGTGTTGCAGGTCGTCATATACAGTCATACCTGTAGATAGTCAGATCAGTCTGTCTATGTATATGTATCTACATATATCTATATCTGTATGTGTGCATTACATAGATATGTTTGTACAATATTCTATCTACATCTGTCTATGTATTCCTACATCTCTCTCTCTATGTATGTATATATATATATATATATATATATATATATATATATATATATATATATATATATATATATATATATATATATATATATATATATATATATATACACATACATATGTTGACATACATATGTATCCATATGTTAGACAGGTCTACCATACTGTATACACACACTAACATACTGCTAAACATACATAACTGTGAAACCTACTTTGTACATGGCACTACAACCTACAATCAACCAACATTGATATGTGGACATAGATGCTTTCACATACAAATGTATGTACAGCCTTCACTGATAGTTGCTGTATGTCCCCTGCCCTCCTGCCCTTTACACATCTTCATATACATATGGATACAGACCAATGACACATATGGAGGGTTCACATTATGTAGACCTTTATAGTATTACTTTACATTACCTGTGTTTGTCACAGCTGCTTGTGTTGCTGTCTGGTTCTCTGTCCTGCTGCTCCACTTCCCAGTTGTCAGCTTTCAGGTAGCTGTTGCTGAACAATTTGTTTGTGTCTGCTTAATTGCAGTTTTCTCTGTCTCTGTCTCTCTCTCTCTCTCTCTCTCTCTCTCTGTCTCTCACGTCCTTCTCAGGGTGCAATGAAAGTATTGCATGTGTGGACTGGGAGTACAGCATACTTTTGTAGGTATCTGCATATGCCCATGTGATGGCCTCTGCACCAATTGTTAGCCAGCATTTGCTAATTGCAAGCAGCCAGTTGTGTACTGATTGCAGTTCTCACTGTGATTTCAGAACAGTGCTATAAAAAGGTATGTGAGATAGGCGTAGCCCTTTCAGATTTTAAGGGCAGGGACCATGCTGCTATGCTGTGGACAATGTTCTGTGAGTGTAAAGGTTGGTATCTCTCATATTTCCAGGTGTGTTGTAGATTAACATTCCTCCATTCATTTCTCCAGTTTCCTGTACTAACTGTGTATGTACACTGACACCTACAACTACTACTACTGTTAATGTGTGTGTGTGTGTGCTTTCCTTTCACTTTTGCTTGCACTTTGTTGCTAAGGCTTCAATAGTTGCCCTTTACAGTCACTACTTGTATGCCTGCTAGGTGTCTTGACTGTAGTGTGCTGCTGTAGCTTTCCTATTTTCCATGTACTTTCACACCTTGGAATGCTTGCTATATCTGCTAGGGTGTTACAGCATGCAGTGTGGTCTGGCCATGGTGTGGGCCTTGACATCTATTAGGGTATTTGGGTATGCTGCTGAGCAGGCCCCAGAGACTTTCAGGTTCATCTGTTATGTGCCTCATGGAATGGTACATAGTGGGTTACACCCATTAAAATGTCTGGTATGCTGCAGTTGTGACTGTGGGTTAGCATGAGCAAATGTATTACTACACTTTTTCTGCCATGCAAGTGATGAATACTTTCAGGACTCCATAGTTACCATTGCATGTGTTACACCTTTCTGCCTACTGTTTGTACATTTCACATGGGGTCTGTGGAAAATCCCTGTAAGTCATTCACTGTTGCTATGTCTAGGCTCTTAACTATTCAAATATGGTGGTGTCAGACCCGTCATGTATACAGATATTTGCACATTGTCCACATTTCTGCCTCATATTTTGGTCAATATCTCATGCACACCTTTTCTGGCAAGTCACTCTGGGCTCAAGTCAGAATATGGTGATAAACATTCAAGTTTCAGACTGCATACCCTTCCAAACATCCCACAAAGTGCAGACCCTGTTACTCTCTGAACTGTCTGCCTTTGTTGTAACATTATTTGTAATGTGTCCCTGGTTTTGGGCCTTTGCTCCACATATTTTATTACTTGGTCCAGATGTGTTCCTTTTAGAGGTTTTGGGGTATGGGCAGTGCTTATCCTGCTGTGAGTATGTGTGTGGCTTGCAAGGTGCTATAGTGACATTATTACCTACTAGCTTCCAACTAGCATGGCTGTTTCTGTTCACACACTACTATTATGGAAATCCACTAGTTTTGATAGTAATTCTAAATGGCATGCTTTGTGTACTACACATCTATATTCCCTTTACATTCATTCCTACTATTACATGATACATTTATTTTAGCACAATGTTCTTGTATAAGACTCATGGCTTAGTGGTAAGTCATGCAGACTACTGTTTCCAAGGTCCTGGGTTCGTGACTCACAGTGGGATTTTATTTTGCTTTTGAACTGAGTACAGGACCTGTCAATCAAAGTGACTAAGGCACGTTTAAGCAGTTGTAACTGGGTTAGCACTGGTTTGCGCAGAGCTCACGCATGCGCACTGGTGGTTAGCTCCGCGGACACAAGCGCACACCCGCTTACAACCGCTTAACGGTGCTTACTCTGGCGCACACCCATGCTATTTTCTTTGAAAGAAAAGAAAATGGGGAGACAGGAAAGTGGTGAAAAAGGGGTCACAAAGAGGGTAAGACAGTAGGGAAACAAGCTTGGGATGTGCAGGAGGGATGTAGGTAAGGCCTATAGCTGCCCATTTCTTCATCAGCAACAGCTGTGCATATGTATGTAATTTGGTGTGACATTTGAAACCTTCCACCCCTGAGAGAGGTGTCAGGACAACAATAATACTTGTTGTACAGCCAATTGTAATTGATAGGTTCCATGTCCAGTAGACATGTGTGCGGAATGGGCAGCTATGTATGGGGCGTAATTTTTTGTGGGTACAGAGTGCCCTTTTTTTTTTTTTCAGGTGAGAGTGGTATGTCAGGTGAAGGAAGTCAGTACAGCCGGGGAGGTAGGTTGGGTAGGTAAACAGACAAGACAAACAAGACACATACAGGGGTGGTGTATGACACGTGTGGGGGGGTTACACAATTGACGGGGACGGAGGTTTGGATATCCAGAGCCCATGAGCCCACAGATGGCAACAGTGGAACTGATATCCCCACCCATAGGCAGTTGCCAAGGTTCCTTCACTGCCCAGGATGGGGCTGTGCTGGGGGCTGTGTAGGCAGGGCAACAGGCATGCCCGTTAGTTGCGCCACCTGTGCCTCGAGCTGGCGTAGGGGCTCGAGAACAGAGTCCCGAATCTCCCTATGCACCACAGTCCAAGCGCTACAGAGGGTGAGTGGTGGTTCTCCTCCGGCCACACTTGCAGAGGGGGGGCGAGCCCCATCCCCTGCAGCGCTTCCACCCACAGGTGGCACAGGGCCACCGGAGGAGGGTCCGGACTTGGCACTAGTGCCAGGTGCACTCACCAGCTGAGGTGGGAGAGGTGGGTCCGCTGGAACCCGCCTTCCCTGTCGTACCATGTTTTGCATTATGTCATGACAGTTTGGGTTAGTGACATATAATACCATTCACAATTAGTTGTAACAGCATGCATTAGTATTCCCATTAACCAAACACCCAGATATTCACACCATTGAACAGCGTGCATAACACATGCATAATTTGAACAGAAATAACAGTCTCAATTATGATGAACACATCAACATCACTATTAAAGCTGTCAACAAAAAAATTGGGACTCTCTACAGAATTAAACCCTTTCTTACCCCAGTAGCTAGAAAAACCATTGCTCAGACACACCTGATCTCCACCCTCTTCTATGCCTCACCTATCTATACTAACTTATCCAAAAATAACATTACCAAACTCTCTATCTGCTACAATAGCATAGCCAGATTCATTACTGCTACTCCCCTAAGAACACACCATTGTCTTAACCTCAAACAGCTAGATTGGTTAGAGCTAACTAACCACTTACTCTATCAACAACTACTCATCATTCAAAAGACCCTCTACTACCCTGATGCCACCCCTAGCCTTACAAAACTGATCATACCATATAAAAACCTAGCCACACTCCGTTCTGCTAACAAACTCCTAGTATCTCTAACTAAATCATATAATAAAGCTGGGGATTCATTATTTTCAAATTCCATAGGTAAAACTGGAATCAACTCCTCAAGAAATAACTAATCAAAACTCTACCTCTCTTTTCAAAAACACATCAGAGAACATCTTAAAGCACAGTGGTTGTGTCCTTGTGCTAATCCCGACTGAAACCATGTCCTCATTTACCTAATTTTCCTCCCCTTTCGCCTTACTGAGCTCCTCACAAACACTTTCAATAGTTTGAGATTTATATCTGAGAAGTAGACTTTACCAGCAACCTTTTTTAACTTCATCTTGTGTTATTTTTCTGTTTTATAAGTCTAATACAGTAGTATATATTAGTAGTAGTGTTATAGTTTCTGTTTTATAAGTCTAATACAGTAGTATATATTATAAGTTTAGCTCCTATTTTTAGTATTTCTTTTGTGTTGAAATTGATTTTTCTTTTTTACCTTGTATTGTTTACTCATATTAATGCTTTATTTGCCAAATCATTGTTTATTGCCTGTACTGGAGCTTTTCTCCCCGGGCCTCTACTGAAAACGGATACATGTCCAGCTAGACTAGCCCGGCCAACAAATGTAAAATAAAATAAAATAATAAATAAATAAATAAAATACACAGTCCAACAACATGCAGGGTTAATTGGTGGCAACAGGCCATCAGGTGTGGATGTATGAACAGGGCAGATGCATCAACAGACATGCAAATATATATGACCCAACAGGACAAACATCCAGGGGTGTTAATTGTGATTGTAAATACCATTTTCACGTGGAATGGGTTATATGTGGTTATAGGGTGGGGTGAAGAAAGTAATATTAACACCTTCGAATAACAATACATATGCTGTACATTTCTAATAGCTACAGTTATATACACACTACTGTTCTAACTACAGTTTCCTATATGATAACTATTTCAACTTGGTGATAGGACTGTTAAAGCAACATCAATATACATTTTATGGTTCTTCATACACATTCATATCTAGCTTTGTTCAGCTACATCATCCTGCTACATTTGCTTTATATAGCTGTAGACAAGTGTGGATGTTTGGTATATCAGACAATCATCCTATCTGCATATTGCAGACTGAGAGCAACATATCCAGATTTTGGGATACACATTCCAGATGCAGCAACACTTTGAACAGACTTTGCTGTTTGGTTTTGAATCTCACATGCATTTCATTCTGTCTTGACTGCAGTATACTTTATTCAGGGGTTATTACTACTGTATTGCTGGATTCATGACACTTTCTCATACTCTCTCACTTGCTTTCATTTTACTATTCAGGATGGTACTTCTAGGCTTTATTGACATGTTTTACCAGTAGTTATTACAATCCTTTCCAGCAGTCTCACTTCTGTCATGTTTCAGTATTTCCACAGGGATATATTTCACACATGTGATTTCATCTTCTGCAGCTATACTTTTCAGCCTGCTGCAGGTTGTGTACTATTTTCTTACAGGCAGGGCATTTTTATTTCAGAATATATGTTGGACAGTTTCATGTTTAGGTTAAACTTAAAGGCTGAAACACACTTTTGTAATCAAGCAATACTTGCATACACTTTCACACTGTTACTTGCAGATTCTATTCCTTACTGACTACACTGCACTCTTTTGCTGACTGTCTTATTTTAAATTTCTTTACAGTTACTGTTAGTGGATTACTGACCTGCCTGGTGGCGCAACTGCACCAGCCAATCGCCATAGGCTCTGCGGTTCGCAGAACGGACACCTGCAGCTGTAATATAAATGAAGTAATATTGGAATACACATCTCCATAATATCAGCTAGTTTAATTTCTTACATACATAATTAAATGTTACTTACTCAGTAGTGGGGCATTGGGTGTTTGCCGGGCCTCCTGGATCCAAAGGTTCAGTTGGTCCTGCTTGTGTCTCTTCAGGTCCGCATGGTGGTGATGGAGCTGTTCACCAGTCCTTGGAATCCCTGTGGCACTGGTGAGATCATGAGCCAACTGGTCCCATGCCTCAGCCCTGTATGCTCCCCAGAGGACCTGGCCCTGCATGAGTTGGGCCTCATGATGATGGACTAGGAGCCAGACCATGTACCTGGACTCCACAACACCCCACTTCTGTGCTCGAAAGCGACTACCCTCTCCTACTCCTGTCATTCTTCCTGCAGGTCAGTTCTACAATTGTTTATGCTGTTTATTCCCGCCTATGGGGCTTATATAGTCCGTTTTTCCCGCACATATCTGCGATTGGCCATTTGGAATTGTATCAACTTCAGTAAACTTGCATTGTCATGCTCTAGTTTGTATTCATTCTTATATATTAGCTATTATTGCATTTACAGGTACTGCTGTCATGGCTTAGTGGTTCTGTACCTTGACTATGGTGTATAGTATTCTGGGTTCGAACCTGGCCACTGCTTTTTATTTTTCATGACTGTCTAGACATGCTGAGGGGTGTGTCTGTGTAAAGGCAGTTTTGATACGGCTTGGTCAACGTTGCCCGTCGGTTAGCTTGTTTGCGCGGTGCGCAGCTCTGCGCAAATGGGGTATGCTGCTTTAAGCCTCATTTGGCTATCGGCACGCATATTACGCTCAGCTCAGTTAGGGGCACATAGATTTAGTGTGTTAAACCACTGCTCAGCTACGGGCACTCATTTTGCGCCAGTTAAACCACTGATCATCTACGGGCACATACACTCACTCTGTTAAACTGTAGCTCAGCTATGAGCACATCTGGCATTTTTTCTTCTTTTGTTACCTCACATGTCTTCAATATAAATGGGCTATTTCATTACATTTCACATATATTGGGGTTTTATGTGTACATATTTGTCAGGGACTTGTTTCGTGCTTATTTTGAAAAAAAAAAAATTGGTGTTGTGGGGGCTCCGACCATGAATGCCTGCTCTTCAGCCAACATCTCTACCGCTACGCTTGCTTCCTGGCTTATTTTGCATATTTAGTTCTTATATGCTTTCCCACTGACTGCTAACTGTAGCTGCGCTATGGGCACGCCCGCGCAAACGAGCGCACTCACGGTTAAACATCTTTACAATTTAAAAAAAATATATAACATGTTCATTTATATATATTTTATGTTCATAGTCTGTGGTGGCATGTGTTGTGTTGTGTTTATTCACATTTCCATGGACTCTGTTGTGGGTGTTTACTTTGGGCACTTTTACACTTCTGGGGGCATGTCCGCTTGCAGGGCTCAGCCTACGGACATGCCCCCTACTGTCTTATATGGACCGTGTTAGACTTAGGTGTGATTCAGCATGCTCTCATGAATATGCAGAGCATGCTGACATCACTCCGTTTAACTGCAGCCTCCGTGTAAGAGTTATAACTCTTACACGGAGGCTTTGTGAATCCTGGGGCATATCTTTTAGTTGCTTTAAACTGTGGTACTTGAGCAATAGCATGTCACAACTATTTTTTTCTGTTGAAATGAATGTAGGAATTTTACTTCTGATGTAATGGTAAATTAATTCACAGATATTCTGGACATTAGTTTTACCCTGACAAATGATCACAGGTCATATAGCTCCCTGATCTGTCAGTTATAATTTGAGTCTTTGAAAATCCCTGTATGTCAGTCTATGCAAACAGACATCCTCTGAAATGTTATATTTGATTCCTGTGTAGTAATGTTTTCAGGGAATTATAATGCACAGATACAAAGCTCACTCAAGTCTACATTTCAATATTGGCATACAAGGCAGCATGCTTTGCCAGTATATGGAGTTTAAGCCTCATTCTGTATGCAGTAAGGGATCTGTTGCCTTATCTAAGAAAATATTTATGATTTTTGCTTACTTCTGATGTAATGGTGTGCTACTTGACACAGAAGAGTAAGGCTCCAACCTACCAATGAGATGCATCCTGTAGTCAAAAGTACACAGTCTGATTCCTTCCACAAACCTTTGTTTGAATCTTAGCAAGTCATGTGACCAGTGACCAGACAATACTCCCAGGTTGCCCAGACACTTATGTGACTTGGGCTTACTTGGTTGACAAATGTATAAAATAAGAAAATAAGAATATAAAATGAAAAAGGCAACTTACTTCAAATATATTTTGGATATTAGCTTCATACTGCCTCCCAAACAGATCACATACCAGCCTTATTGAAAGTGGGCATAATGCCTGATTGTGATAAAAACATCCCTTGAAGCACTGCATTTTGTACCTTTGTATGAAGCCATGTGGCAGTTCTTCCATGACAGTTCATAATAATGCTTTTATGAAATTACGATAGGATACTTATAGGCAAATTGCCCTGAAGACTGTCATTTTGCCTCAATGATTTCACTGTATCTCAATCCTTATTTACCTGGAAGCATACTGTCTTTGTCAAACAATGGTGTGTAGGTCACAGCCTATATGCAGTAAGAGAAATGCTGCTTTTTCTGGTTAAATATTTATGATTTTAACTCCAGCCCTATGGTGTAGAAGGATAAAAGCCTAATCATGACAAAGACGACACAAGTTTAATTAGTAATTCAGGCACTGGAAGAGCAGCACAGGGAAGATGCAGGACATGGGAGGATGAGACTGAACAGATGCTGTCAGCCCTCCCATCTTAGTAGGAGGAAAGCAGCTCAGGCTGACCACCTTGGCGGCACTTTGAGGGAGGACTTATTTCTGCATTCTTGGAGTCTAGACCTATTGAACCTATGCTGCCATAGTGCAGGTGAATGAGATCAGAAAGTCAGCAAGTACAGGCATGATTGCCATGTCAGGCAGCACAGCTTATTGGGACACTGTAAGGGGGAGCTCTATGGGGATGGGTAGGTCACTTTGCAGGACCAGTGACCTTGCTCACTTGCTACAATCTGACTTATGGAGCAGATGGGCCATTTAAGTTACTTTAATAGGAATGAAGTGCTCTCACCTCATCTGGGGATGCCTGGTTTCTTCCCAGTAGAATGAAGGGGCTGAATAAGTGCAGGTAGGGGAGCCACTGGGTAAAGGTTCTGCATCAAAGCAAAAATAAAGGAAGAAATAAATATTGATGTTTTTACTTCTGGTGTAACAACAGCTTAGTGCACATGTAATACATTCTGGTAACTAGTTTCTCCCTGCTAACTGATCAGAGGTCATAAGTTCTCCAATACAAATCAGATATAACACCAGACTGTAACACAAAAAGTCATCTAAAATTTACCATTTTAGAGTGCATTTGGTACCTATGTATAAGAGATCAGGCTTTAACCAGAAGAGAAGAAAAAGGATGTTGGCTTCAGGATGCCATTTATTCATACTGGTATAGTGTAGTACTCTCTAAAACAAGTTCTTTTAGAGGCAGCACAGTTTCTAAGACAAGTAAGTTAACCTTGAACAGAGATTTAGTTGATGTGTAAAAATAAGATGCTTAGCAAAAAACAGAAGAGGAAGAGTATACGTGGATAAATATTCTAAGAGCAGATAAGGAACCTGGGTTGAAGGGGATAAATAGTTTAAAACCTGTTTTAAAGCAAAAAAAAGCTTTAAGAGATGACCAGGTGATAATATCATGTGACAATGTTGCATAATTTTTTTGAATTATATAAGGTAATGCGTGCCACTGACTGTATGATACATATGAAGAAACATTATTGTGAGAACTTGTATGGTTTTATATGTGATATTAATTGTTTAATATTAAAGTGATTACTGTTTTTTCCATGATACATTTTCCTTCTTTTTTCATACTGGGTGTAAATCTGGTAGGGAAGCATGGCAGTAGATCTACGTGTGTTATAGCAGAATCACCTGTAACTGGGGTGAAGTGAACAACTTTAAGATAACAGAAGAAAGCAAAACATCTGAATATGTCAAAAACTACAGTGTAACTTTGTTTGTTAAAAAAACAGATTCAGATGCAGAGATTCTTGTGATATAATTTTTTGGATAAGCTGATATTGATGCTGGATACACACGCAGAGTTATTGGAGGAAACATAGGGCCGGATTCACGAAACATCCGTGTAAGAGTTAATATGTCTTACACCGAGGCTGCAGTCTAAAGGTATGACGTCAGCATGCCATGCATATTCATGAGGGCATGCTGAATCATACCCTAGGCTGACACGGTCCGTGTAGGAAAGTAGGGGGCATGTCCAAATGCCGAGTTCTGCAAAGGGACACGCCCCCAGAAGAGTCAGAGTCCTGAAAGTAAACACCCACGAGCGAGTCCGCGGAAATGTCAAGGAACACAACACCACATGCCCTCACAGACTATAAACCCAACTGTAATGTAAAACGTAAAATTTTTTTTTTATAATGTCCAAAATGTTTGCCCGTAGTTGTGCTCATTTGCGCAGGTATGCCCTCTGCTCAGCCACAGTTAGCAGACATTGAAAAGCATATAAGATCTAAATATGCAAATTACGCCAAGTAGCAATAGCGTAGCGGTAGAGACGTTGGCCAAAGAGGAGGTAGTCACGGTCCGAGCCCCCACAACATCATATTCCATTTTTATTTAAATAAGCATGAAACAATCCCCTGACACACACACACACACACACATATATATATATATATATATATATATATATATATATATATATATATATATATATATATATATATATATATATATATATATATATATATATATATATATATATATATAAAACTATAATTTAAGTAAAATGTAATGAAATGGACCATGTATTTTTGAAGAAATCCGACATAATAAAATATAAAAAAAGGATCAGAATTTCCCATAGCTTAGCAAGGCTTCAGCAAGCTGAATATGGGTGCCTGTAGGTGAACAGCGCTTTAACAAGCTTAATATGAGTGCCCGCAGGTGAGCAGCACTTTAACAGGTATACTATGAGTGCCCCGGAGTTGAGCAGCGCTTTACCACGCTTAAAATGAGTGCCCATAGTTCAGCAGTGCTGCACCCAGTGTAATATGAGTGCTCATAGCTAAATAATGCGTTACCCAGCGTGAGCCATTTGCACAAAGCTGCGCAGCACGCCAACCAGCTTACCATCGGGCAACATTGGGCAAGCTGTATCAAAGCCGCCTTTACACAGACACACCTCCTAGCCTGTCTAGACAGTAGTAAAATAAAAAAGCAATGCCCAGGGTCAAACCTGGGATACTGTGCACCATAGTCAAAGTACTTTACCACTAAGCCATGACAGCTGTACTGAGAAATGCAGTATTAGCATATATATAGGAATGAATGGAAATAGAAGCATGACAAAGCAGGTTTTTTCAAGCTGATAAATATCCAAAATGGCCAATCACAGATAAGTACGGGAAAACCGGCATATATAAGCCCAATAGGCAGGAATTCACAGCATAACTAATTGTGGTACCCATTTGCAGTCAGGATGGCAGGTGCAGGAGAGGGAAGTCACTTTAGAGCACAAAGGTGGGGTGTTGAGGAGTCAAAATATATGGTTTGGCTCCTAGTCCATGATCATTCACTGGGGTCCGTACAAGGCAGAGGCGTGGAACCGGTTGGCACATAATCTCACCAGTGCCACAGGCATTCTAAGGACTGGTGAACAGGTCCATCACCACCATGCAGACCTGAAGCGATGGAAGGAGGACCAACTGAACCTTTGGATCCAGGAGGCCCGCCATATGCCCAATGCTCCACTACTGAGTAAGTATCCATGTAATTAATTATGTAAGAAATGCTATCCTAGCCTATAGTATGGAGACGTATGTTCCAATATTACTTTCTTTATATTACAGCTGCAGGTGTTCGTTCCATGAATCAGCGAGCCTATACTGATAGGCTGCTGAGGTTGCACCACCAGGCAAGTTAGTAATTATTTAGCTGGTATTGTCATAGAATATAAGTGAGACAGATTGTAAAAGAGTTCAGTGTTGTAACACACTAATAAAGATCAAATAAGCCTAGAAGAAAGATTCTGCTAGTATTGTAAGATTAGATAAGTGATGCAGCCTGGAAAATAGTGTCATGCAATCCAGTAATAAAGATTAAACATGTCTCAAATAGAAGTGTCCACCTATATTGTAATATCAGATAATTGCTGCAGCCAGAAAATGAGTGGTAATCAATCAACAAAGGATAGACAAGTGTCAAATACATCCTTGTAAATTCTGCCATATGAAATAAGTGAGTCAGCTGGAAAGGGTTGTTGTAAACCTGTAATAAATGTTAATAAAGCCTAGAATTAAGTACCAGTCTGAAACGTAAATATAAAATAATTGAGAGAGTGTGAGAAAGACAGTTTGAAGCCACCAATAAAGCTGTAATAAGTCTGGAATAAAGGTATACTGCAGTCACTACATTAAGAAATGAATGAGACAGCCACAAACAAAGAGTGTAATGTGTTAAATAAAATAAAGAACATGGACTGTGTCCATCCCACAAATTGGATATGCTGCTGTACCCTTGCATTATGGAAATAGTATGGTTGTATGAAATGCTGAACATCCACAGTTGTCTAGACCCATATAAATCAAATGTAGCAGGATGTTGTACCTGAACACAGCCAGATATGAACATATATGAATAAAAATGGAATGTATATTAATGTAGCAGTAACATCCCCATCGCCAACATTCCTAAGGTTACATACAGGAAACTGTACTAATACATGTAGGGGATATATATCTGCATCTACTAGGAATTTACAGTATATGTATAGTTTGTTTAAGTTGTTAATGTAATGTTTCTCCACCCTACCCTATTTTCACAAATTATGCCATTCCACACCAAACTGGGTATGTGTATTCACAATTAATTCCCATTGACATTTGTCCTGTTGGTGTATACATATCTGCATGTACATTGATACATGTGCCCTGTTCACATGTCCAAACCTGATGGCCTGTTGCCACCAATCAACCCTGCATGCTGTTGGAATGTGCACTGTTGTTCTAAATATGCATGTGTTATGCTTGCTGCTCAATGTTTGGAATTCATGGGTGTTTGGTTAATGAGTTTGGTTAATGAGAATACTGATGCATGCTGTTACAACTAATTTTAAATGGTGTTGTTTGTTACTAGCCCAAAATGCCATAAAATACTGCTAAACAGAGGACAACAGGGAAGGTGGGTTCCAGCGGACCCACCTCTCCCACCTCAACTGGCGAGTGCACCTGGCACCGGTGCCCAGGCCGGGATCTCCTCCTCCGGTGGCCCTGTGCCACCTTTGGGTGGAAGCGCTGCAGGGGATGGGGCTCGTCCCCCCTCTGCAAGCGTGGCCAGAGGAGAGCCTCTACTCACCCTCCATACTGTCCGGTCTGTGGTGCGTAGTGAGATCAGGCGTTCTGTGACTGATCCCCTACGCCAGCTTGAGGTGAGGGTGGTGCTACTCATGGGTGTGCCTGCCCATCCTATCCAGCCCCCAGCACAGCCCTGGCCTGGGCTATGAAGGCACAGTGGTAACTGCCTATGGGTGGGGATTTCAGTTCCACTGTTGCCATCTGTGGGCTCATGAGCTTGCGATATCCAAACTTCCATCCCCGTCATTTTTGTTTATCCCCACATGTGTCATACTCCTCCCCTGTATGCGTCTTGTTTGTCTTGTCTGTTAACCTTTCCAACCTACCTCCCCAAATATACCTACTTCCTGTACCTCACATTCCACTCTCACCTAAAAAAAAAAAAAAAAGGGCACTCTGTTCCCACAAAAAAATTATGCCCCATACATAGCTGCCCAATTCGCACACATGTCCACTGGACATGTAAACTGATAATTCTAATTGGCAGTACAACATATTTTGTTGTCCTCACCCCTCTCTCAGGGGTGGAAGGTTTCAAATTTCACACCAAATTTTACACATATGCACAGCTGTTGCTAATAAAGAAATGGGTAGCTATGGGCCTTCCCTACATCCTTCCTGCACATCCCGAGCTTGTTTTCCTACTGTCCTACCCTCTTTGCGCCCCCTTTTTCACCACTTTCCTATCTCCCCATTTTCTTTTCTTTAAAAGAAATTAGCGAGGGTGTTAGTGGGAGTAAGCACTTTTAAGCAGTAGTCAGCAGGTGTGCGCTTGTGTGCGCTTTTCTAAGCGAGTGTGTGCTCAGCTAAGCGAGTGTGCGCATGTGTAAGCACCGCACAAACCAGTGCAAACCCACTTACAACTGCTTAAAAGTGCCTTAGTCACTCTGTATGACAAGGCCTGTAGTCTGCTTATCAACAAAATAAAATATCCCTCTCAGTATCAAACCCCGGACCTTGGAGATACTAGTCTGCATGAATTACCACTGAGCCACAGCAGATATACAAGAGCTTGGTGCTGAAAGAAATATATCATGAAATACAAGGAGTGAATGTAAAGGGAATATAGGCAGGCCATTACACAAAGCTTGTTCCCTGAATACTTACTGGCAATTCTTGTGGAATTGCATTACATTAGTGTGATAAGAGAAACAGCCATGCTAGGAGGTAATAATGTTACAGTAGCACCTTACAAACCCCACACAGTATCAGAGCAGGATAAACACCGCCATATTTGAATAGGTATGAGGCCAGACTTCCCAACTGTGACTGATTTACAGGGATGTCCCTGATTTGCAAAAAAATGCTGCCCTGTGCCCTAATGACTCCCTGTGAAATGTACTAACAGTAGGCAGAAAGGTGGGGTATCCCACATAAGGGTGACTTTCAATAAGTTAAAGTAGACACTACTTGCATGTCAGAAATGGTGTAGTAATACATATGCTCAAAATACCCCACAGTCACAACTGCAGAATATCTGAAATATATCACGGGTGTATTCCACTGATATGTACCTTTCCCTGAGGCTGGTAAATTATATATATGAGAGTATCTGGGTCCTGCAAGTGTCAGAAATACACAGGCATATCAGCGTGCCTGCTGTTACACACTCTGCGAATAGCTGCAGAATTGTTCCCACAAGTACACCCTCGTGTAGGAGTACAACACAGAAATATCAAAGGATGTAGCCATCTAACAAAGTAATGACAGTATAGCAGTTTACAAGCACTGCATGTGCCTAATATTCATAATTGTTAGTACAAAATACAAGGCCCTAGTACTGCTCAGCAGCAAAATAAAATACCCTTGTAAGTGTCAAACCCCAGACCTTGGGCTCACCAGACTGCATGCAGTGCCACCAAGCCAGAGCAAACATATAAGAAGTTACTGCTGAAAGAAATATATCATGCATTACAAGGAGTGAATGTAAATGGAAAATAGGAAAGCCATAGCAACACATTCCAGTAAAGACAAATATCAGGCCTTCAAGGAGTGAATGTAAAGGGAAAATAGTGAAGCCATAGCAACACATTGCAAGAGCTACTGTTGTATACCAGTTAATCCAAATTTCCCACAGGAAAGTACATACTCCCATGTAAACAGTGTTAGCATTAGCAGGTGTGAGCTAACCTACACACTGAGAAGAGTGAAATGGAAAAAGCAACATTCAGGTTTCAGTACAACATGCATTTCAGTGGCTACAACACAGCCTTAGATATGAGAGACATACAAACCTTCTGAATGACACAAGAGTGTCCACAGCAAACCAGCATGGTCCCCACCTTGCAAAACTGAAAGGCCTACGCCTACCTAACCTAACATTTTATAGCAGTGTCCTGAAATCACAGTGAGAACTGCAATTACCACACAGCAGGCTGCATGCAATTAGTAAATGCTGGCCACCAATTGGTGCAGAGGCCATCACATGCACATGTGCAGATACCTACAAAAGCAGCCTGTACTGCTATGTAGTTGACGGTTGCTATGTGCACATATCAGTGTAGGTTGTAGTGTGTGGCATTGAAAACAGCATGCAGTGCAGGTATATGTCATGTGGTGGTGAACTTCTGTGGGACTGAGCCAGTGAGGCCTGCTACAGCTATATGGCTTGAGGACAGCATTATGCACAACAGTGTGCAATATTATTACAGAATGGTATGTCTCACAACTGTTGCAGAAGTGATATTCCCACCATGAAAGGTGGGCAGTCCATGTACCTACATGTGCATGTATATGTACAGCAATGGATGTTAAGAAGTGTGTGTATATATATACATATACATATATATATATATATATATATATATATATATATATATATATATATATATATATATATACATATATCTATATATTGATATACATATATATATATATCTATATCTATATATCTATATATCTACATATATATATATTTATATATATGTACATAGACAGAGATGTCTGTATAGATACATAGAGATATATGGATAGATAGAGAATATCTATATACATATAGATATAATAGACAAATACATATATAGATATAAATTTAGATACATACATGTATACAGATAGATATGAATGTCTATAGATATGTATACATATATATATATATATATATATATATATATATATATATATATATATATATATATATATATATATATATATTTATATAAATGTATATATATATATATATTTATGTAAATATATATACATATATGTAGATATGTATATATATTTAACATATATATATATATATATATATATATATATATATATATATATATATATAGATAGATAGATATGTATATATTGATATATATATATATATATATATATATATATATATATATATATATATATATATATATATATATATATATATATATATATATATATATATACATACATATATAAAGAGAGAGTGAGAGAGGAGGACATGGGGGCAGATGTACTGCAACAGGTGCCTGGTGACCAAGGCATGGACAAAACACCAGTGTTGATACTGAATACCATACCCCATTCCAAAACATGTTACCCACTAACTACCACATAGGTGGTTGCCTGCCTACCACTGGAGGTGTCAGAAGGGAACATGGGACACAGGTGTACAATAGCCTCCCCTTTGATATCCACAGTGGCACACTAGTCTTGTCATCCCTGTACATGGTACGTGTCATCACAAAAGGTGTGTCAGCTAGGGAAATGTAAGTCAGTGTACCCCTGTACACCTCACAATGTCCTATGCAGTATGTACCTCCCATGAGAACTACAGCAAATGGAAAGGCCACAGACATACCCAACAAAGACTGATAATGGCCACAAACACATTCACTATGCAGACTGACTCACAAAACCACAGCTAGAGTGCCTTGCATACTGCCTACACAGAGGTTACCAGTGCTGGACATACAGAGTTATGTCACACCCATACCAGTTGGCCAACCACCATGGCAACACCTCACAATCCGTCCAGCGTACATGACCTAAGGCCCTAATCCCTGTCACCGCACTAAACCGCACATGCTGGAGGTACAGGATTCTGTACACAAATATGCCATACCCTGGACTAAACCACCCAGCATTAACAAACAAGGCTCCTCATTAGTAGATGTCATACATACCCCTGATGAATGTCATGGAGATAGTTAATATGCCCTTTGAGTCACCTGTGTGTAACCGTTTTACAGGAGCAAGTAAAATCACAGTACATGTGTGCCAAAGGGCAGGGTAGCATATGGCTAGGCTGCCCTAGGCTCAGGGCCAATAGCATAGTACCTACCTATGACACAATGCACACACACATGTACTCAGTGCAATACCAGCTATGTGACATTGAATGAGTGTGACACTGACTGTGTGCAAGGTCTGTAAAGGTGTGATAGCTTAGCATGTGTTTGTGTCTGTCATGGTAGTTGGTGTCCTTGTTGTGAGGCCAGAGAAAGATGTGTCATTTATTGGGATGCAAACATAGTAGATTGGCATATGTTGTGCCGTAGTTCCCTGTGTACGACTGCGGTGTCCCATCATAGGCAAAAGCAATACATGATTGCTTAGTAAGTGGTACTGCTGTTGAATCCAGCTCACATATGAACTGCTGTACTATGTGATGTTGTAGGCATAAACACTACAGTATGGTGTATGTTCACATTCTGTGGTAACACTGTTTGGTGTGTTACCTGTAGTCTGCACAGATTACATACCTCATGCATAGGTATCTATAAGTAGGGGAACACAGTACTATAAGGTACACAGTTAATGCTCATCTGTTTCATCATACATTTGTGTGTTGTATGTATGTGTAATGTGTGTGTAATGATGCCTGTACCATGGCCGCAATCACATGTGTGCTACAGGGTATGTGTGTGTACCTGGCAGCATGTATACTCTGTGACAGCAGTATGCTGGCTTTAGTAACAACTGTGCATGTATGTCAGGTAGGGGTATGGCATCAAAGACTAGGGTGGATTACCATTGAAACTGTACATGTGTATTGTATTCATTGCATGGGATGACAGTATTCTTCATCCATTAGCTTGATACATACCCCAGTGTGAGGTTGTGCATTGTATCCCAAACAGTGTGCCGAGTGCTGGTGTATACTAGTTTGTTGTATGGAGTGTGGGAGGCACTGTCAGACAGTTGTGGGCTGAGCACTGATATGTGGTATCGAACATGTGTATCCCCTGATAGACAGACAGATGCTATATATGGCAGTGAAGTGAAATCAGTACATTTGAATATTAAGTGTGCCACATGACTTGCTCACATATTTTTCTTTTCCTTCCTTCCAGGGTGATGGTACATCAGAGAAACCCACCATATACAGCAGCAGAGGATCAGGAGATCCACCAGAGCCTGGTGCATAATTACTCTGTGCTGTTTTCCAGGACCAGCCAGAACCAGCATGAGACGGCTGCACTGTGGCAAGAACTTGTCCGTCGGGTAAATGGCATAGGCATGCATAACCGGACATATGAGCAGGTACGCCATCACTGCAGTTATTTAATTAGACATGTCCGGCAGCGTGCGTCTGATATCCACAGACAACAGCTTGCCACAGGTGGTGGGGTACCTATCCACCCCCCCCTCACCAGTGTGGAGGAGCACCTCCTAAGTGTTGTGGCTCCAGGCCAACAACAAGAACATCCACAAACATGTGTCATCATGGAGGCTGGAGCCACCCAGCATGTTGAAATGGGGTGTGCAGGTAACATCCCATATCTGTAGTTGACTGTTCACTGTACTGGTAGTCTATGCATGTGTGAGATGTGTACTGTTTGTGTAGCTGTTAACCTGCCCAGTCTTCTGCAAGATTGATATTCTGAGCATAATCTGTACACCTGTGAAAGCCACCTGTTGTACTACTGTACTTTATCATACTCACAGTATCAAAGACACAGTTGTGGCCACTGGCAATCACTCTCATATGTTTGCAGGTCCCTCTGGAGTGACAGCAAGGCAGCCAATCCATGCTGGTGAGTGTGTAATAACAATACTATTGCTAATGACATGTGCATGTCATGTGGAGGCGTAGTGTGTGCACATCTAACACACCTACACATAATGCATGCTGTGCATGTTTGCTGTGAGACTATGCATATCCCATTATTCTCAGTAGCTGCCTCACTCACATGCAATATACAGAGCATGACACACATGTGTGGCAACACAGTACTGGACATTGTATAGGCACACAAGATACACATGTACACAACACACACACATGTTTGGCATACACACTACACCTTAGCCTGCTACACATGTCCAATTATGACATCTGCTGTATGGCCAGCCTTCAGCATCCCAATTATCTACGCAGCACACATAATATACCTGAGGGGTAGAGGCCTATCATGTCTTTGTGCAACAGTCTGGAACAAATAATACATTCATGTTAGGCAATGCTCACTATTGGCCACCTTACACACCCATGTAACAAGTGGCTGTGTAATTGTGGATGTTGTCATGTTACTGCACTTCAGGTACAGCATGCTAGCTGCCTGTCTGGCACACTTTATTATTGTTGTTGACTGACCACAAGAAGCATCTTGATCATGGCTCACATTACTACACCACATCCAGTTCCACTGACCACAAAAGTACACATAGCTGTTATTGTGTAGCACCGTCATGTGTTTTTTTTTTGTGTGTGTGTGTGTGTGTGTGTGTGTGTGTGTGTGTGTGTGTGTGTGTGTGTGTGTGTGTGTGTGTGTGTGCATATCTATGCACCCACAGCTTGTAACACTTGCACAACATTGTAATGTCCTTGTACACATTGTATCCCAGGGTGGAGACAATCACTGAACAACTACACACAAGCATCAAGTACACATATACTGTTATTAACAAGGGCTGTCTACACTTGCACTGCATGTTCCTGTGCAACACATAACCTGCATGCTGACATGTGCGCAGTGATGTTTTTCCTTGTGAAATGGTCACCCACCCTAAAACAGTATTGTGTATGTGTTGGATTGCAGGTGTGTCTGTGTTTGTATCTGCTGTACTGAGGAGTGTGCCTGTGTGAATGTGTGCCTGTGTGCTTGTGTGTCTGTGTGCATGTATGCAAGTGTGCCTGTTTGCCTGTGTGCCTGTGTGCATGTGTGCATGTGTGCATGTGCGCCTGTGTGCATGTGTGCCTGTGTGCATGTGTGCATGTGTGCATGTGCGCCTGTGTGCATGTGTGCATGTGTGCCTGTGTGCATGTGTGCATGTGTGCATGTGCGCCTATGTCCATGTGCGCCTGTGTGCATGTGTGCATGTGCGCCTGTGTGCATGTGCACCTGCGTGCATGTGTGCATGTGTGCCTGTGTGCTAATATCGTGTACACATTTGTAAACTGTGTTTCCTATCTTCCTCTCACAGGTTCTGATGTTGCTCTGGTGGAGTGCAGCAGGGAACCTGAAGCCACTGCTGGGGATAGTGCTAATAATGATACATGTGTAATGGCACAGGGAGGTGTGATAGGGTCTGTCGTTGGTCATTTAATTGACAGTACACAGCAGTCAACCCCATTAATGCGCACAGTCATCCTGCCGATACATCCATTGTCACCAATGTCCTTAGCTGAGGGACAGCATACAGTGGGCATTGACCAGGGTAGTGTGGTATCATTGACACATGCATCCCCTCACAGCAGCCGTGGACAGATTCCTGACATGGTACCACACAGGCAGATGTCTAGGGGTTCTCGTGGGAGCATCCGTGGTCGTACTGCCCCTGCCAGATGTGCCCACATGCCCACAGAGATCTATCAACTTCAGCTATGTTCCAGGCTGTAATGCAGGTGCAGGCACGTATGGAACGGTACACCAGACAGGGTCTGAGGCAGCTTGGAGCACATCGCACCGCTATGAATGACACTATGTGTGACGTTGCGTCTGCCATCCGTAACATCAGCGAGGTCATTGATAGATGTTGGGGGGACACATTAGATCTATTCCACAACTACATGTCCAGGAGCCAGGACAGTGCAAGGTGGTTGAGGCGTCAATGTGGACATCTGCCAGCAACATTATCAGCTGCTAGTCATCGCGGACGACAACAAACCCGCAGCCATTCCTATAGTGCCAGTACCAGCCCCAGCAATGCTGGTTCTGTGTTGTCAGGCCATCCTAGAAGACCACGTGCACGTGGCTCTGGACAACATGTGTCCAGTCAACAACCCACTGCTTCTGATGACAGTACCCAGTCTGGCTTAGTACCTGATACTGTCTGTAGCACCCCTGCCAGGCACAGGTACTGTGGCCAGAGACAGTGACCTGTATGACCTGGCAGATACAGTCTGTGGCTGTCCACAAACACCCATATATGGCAGCCACATGGTGGAACTGTGTGCATGCATACACACACACATAATGCTAACACCTAGGGCTAACACATACACACACACATCGCAACAATGTTGCCCCATCTTGTACTGTTGTCCCTCACTAACACACACACACATACATGTCGATTGGATGTGTCAATGGCAGACTCTGGCAAACCAAGTACACACACTGTGCATATGATGAAATTGTGCCATGTCCTGCCATCTGTAACATTGATGCTGGAACAGGATAGCATGGTACTGATGCACAGGGTGACTACATAGCACTGTAGTATTATTATCATGTTGTTAACAGTACAGTGTAATGATATTGTTGTGGGTAGATTCGAGCATGCATGATGCATTAACTATGTTTGTCATTGCAGTTTTGTATACACCAGTGTTAATTCCCAAAGTGTACTGTCTGCACATGTGCCACATGGCTGTTGTGTGTACCTGTGCCTGCATGTGTTGGGGTGTGGACAGTACATGTGTGATGTTTGCATCACCGATTTGCAGGTGTACATTTGTGAACATGGTCAGCATGGAACATGACATGGTTTGACAGTATGCTGTGGGTGATATGGTTTCCACATGTCAATTGTCTGCATTCTGGTAGTATACATAGCTTACATAGCCTGACATTCAGTGGTCATTACATGGTGTCTCCTCAACTGATACACAGACGTAGGAACCTGGTGTCAGTGATATCCCTGCAGTACTACACTATACCAGTAGCCATTGTTACTGAGCCCCACACATCCCTGGGAACAATACCCTTTGGCATATAGCAGTCTCATGTACATGCCATCACACTATGGATATGTCCATCCATGACTGCAAATACATACAGTGGCCTACAATGCATTCTACATATGACACACCTAACCACCACAAGGGTATCATACGGACAGATACCTGTTGTCCAAGCCATGGTATATTGCTGTAATGCTACTGTGGCATTGTCATCGGCATGTAGTTAACATAGTATTCCAACAGTACCATGTAGGTGGTAGCACCCATCATGCAGAACGGGTAATAGTGTGTACATGTGGACAGGTGTTATCTTGTCTATCCTGTGATATTCACATTTCCAAAGGTATTCTGCAGTCCCTCTGTGTATCAACTAAGCAAGAAGGTGTCTGTATGCATATTGGCAACAGTTGCCTATACCTACACTGGATGGCCATCACTCACAGACTTTGCTGTGTTTTAACATGTCTGACATATACTGCAGACATGAACCGTCACCCACATTAATCTATCAAAGCTTTCATGGGTGTGTGTCACATAGTTGGCCTAGGACACAGATCACTGCAGTAGCCTGCATTGTCACCAACATACATGTATGGCCTAAGGTCTGGTAAGCTGCAGCACATGGCAGCAAAGGTAACAACTGTATTCATATGGGGCAGGCTTCACACATAGGAACTATTATAGGTCACAGGTACATATCTGTATGTGGCAAACACATACCTGATGTGTGCATGGCAATTACTGTTATAATAATATGTTATACAATAATGAAAGCAAAACACATTCACAAACTGTGCGACAAACGCACACATAGCATTTGCAGGATTCAAACCCCTACCTAACTAGGTTATGATACTTGAGATAGATGCATTAGCACAGCGTGCTATTCACATTATTGAATGATTTCCCTTCTCCTGCTGAATATATAGGGTGCTGACATCATCAGTGTTTCCAAAGAAGAATGTACATCTTTTAGTGTGCTATCCCAGTCTTCAAAATGGCCATTCTTTTCACAAAGAATTGCAGACATACACACACACACCGTTTGCAAGATTCAACCCCCTACCTAACCATGTTATGATATTTGAGACAGACCCATTAGTGCAGCATGCTATTCGCATTATTAGATGATTTCCCTTCTCCTGCTGTATTTATAGGGTGCTGACATCATCAGTCTTTCCAAAGAAGAATGTACATCTTTAACTATCCCTCAGTATGGGGGATAACAATATCTGTGCATTCGCAGAAACCTAGTTCAGGGTCACATATGCACACTGGCACTGCCAGGTTATGTTCTATACCATGCTTCCTGACCACAGGACTTGTGACACAGAACACAAGTAGGGGGTGTATCCATATACATCACAGATACACACACCTCTGGGTTGGTCCCACTGCACTAAGCATGACAGGCCATACATATACACCTACCATTGTGCAAAACTGCCTTTTGGTTTGGTGTGTAGTTCAGACCACCCACCCATACCCAGTAACCACACTTGGCTTTCCTGGGTACAGTGTCAGATATGAAGGTCTTCACACACACCATTATAGTGGTTGACTTCAGGTACACAAATATTGACTGGGGATACTACTCAAGCCCTCAACATCACCCTACAGCCACTACAATTTGTGAATCCATGTGCTATGGCACAGCCAGTCACCACACCCACTAGGGGGAATACATATTGGACCTGATCATCACCAACATGGGGACTCTATGTTCCACACCAGAGGTAGAACTGTCATTGTTAAGATCGGACCATGTTCAACTTTCCCTGAACATCCATATCCCGTCCCCACACCCAGCCAAGGAAAGCACTGTAAAGAATTCCTCGAAAGCAGAATTTGCACTTGTGAAGACTGGGGTGGAATACTTCAGAGGCCCCGTGCTGGAGGTTAATACAGACCAATCTGCAGAATTCTTTACAAACACATTGTATGAGCAGCTGCAGGTATGCATTGACCATGCTATCCCACATAAAACCATGACTCCACCAAAACAGGAGACCTGTCTGGTTGACTCCAGCCATATATAAGCTGTACAACAGAAGGAGGAAGCTACTACATAATAGAGCAATATTCCACAGACCCAGATAGATCATAACCTCTCCTTTGCTAATCACATTGACAGAGAGTCATTGCTAAGAACTTTGTATAGCCCTCCTTCTCACATGGGTGTTTGCATGTAGATCATGTGAGGTCATTGTGGCCCTCTACTACTCACCCATCAGGACCATGTTTGACTACAATTCCCCTTTTGGGGTGTACCTTACCCAACACCTGTGGCAACTACAGTGAACACAACAGTACCTCCCGAAGAGAATCATGGGCTACACACAGATGTCCTATGCAGCTCAGCTAAAGGATCTCCAGCTCTACTCAGTTGCTTAAAGCCTACTCAGAGGTAATCTATGCCTAACGTACACAGCCATTTCAAACCCAGAAGTTATGGACATGCTCCACCTCATAACATCCAAGACCCTTACAGCTACACACTCCAGGGATGTAAACCTCAGCACAAACATAAATAGGACATGCTGCAGGGACAGATTCATTACTCACAGGCTCCCCTCACTCTGGAATTGAATCCCAGATAAAGTTAGACATAGCCCCTCACCAACCCTCTTCCAGCAAAATACAGCCGCATGGATGGGAAATTGCATATTCACCCCTGGGATCTTCACTGTGTCCCTGCTTGACAGAGACACAGCAAAGTAGCCTTAAAGGGTGCCTTCTGTGACCTACTTTACAGAGGCACAGTAGGCTATTCTACTGGGGAGGCAGACGCCAAATACACTCTGCCTAGGCTTATGAATTCCCCAGGGCAGACAGCCTAGTATTCACCTCTGCACCTATGTTTATGTTTGGGATGCACAATATTTGTTGCTGCTACTGTTTGCAGGTCTTTATTGCCATAGCTTTCACAGTTTCTGTGAACGTGTGGTAAAATGTTTGATCATGACAGGGTCTGGTATATTAATATATGTGTCTGTTGTCATTTAACTGTGTGCACAGGGTGGATTGCTGGATTGTGGGAGGTTCCTGGCTTAACACATACAACTGCCAGATATGTGTGACTGACTGCTATACTCAGACATGGCCTAAGTGTGTGAGCATGCCCAGTTCAGGCTTTCCATGGTTTGTTGCCTGATATGTGTCTCATTTATCCAAGTGTGTGAGCATGCCCAGTGTGACCTTTCCATATGTTGTGATCTGAAGTCCACTACATTTGTGGTTGTGTGTGAACATGACCAATATTGACATTAATACTGTGTGTGTTGGAAGTCATGTTGTATTCTTATGCCAGACTCCTTTGTGTCATAACTCAACAGGGATTATGCTGTGCTTGCAGGGTTTCCATGGGATAGTTTGCAAAGACTTGGCAACATTCTCTCATACTAGCTGAACGCTGCAATACTATCATGGTGTAGTGGTTCAGTATTTTGATTATGGTGCACAGTATCATGGGTTTGAGTCCCATCACTGCTGTAAATGCTCATACTGAACAGACCAGACTAGTTAAGGGCCAGTTGGGCAACTATGAGCATGTTGCATTTTGTTCAGTTATGGCATACTTAAACCAGGCTTGTCCAACATTGCTGTGTATTCACCAACTTGGGTGGACATTGGCAAACATTACTCCACAGTGACCACAGTTGTACTACTTGGTGTGTGTGATTCTGTTCATAGGTTCCTACTAGGCTATCTGCCCTAGGGCATTTATAATCCTAGCCAGAGTGTGTTTGGCTTTCAACACACATTGTGAGTGGAGTTTGCCATTAAATTTTTCATGGTTAGTATACTGTGCCTCTGGTTAACAGTGACATAGAAGTGATACCCAGGGTAAACCTACAATCTCCCATACACTCATCAGGATTCCTCTTGAAGAGTCAATGAAGGACTCTGGCTAACCTGGAGTGGGAGTTTACTCAAGAGTGGGGGAGCCTCTGCGTTATGGATCTGTCACTCCAGCATGTCCTATTTATTTCAGTCCTGAGGTTCAGGTCTCTTGAGCACATAGCTTGATGGGATTCTGATTTTCCAAAGTGCAGCATGTCCATTGATTCCAGGTTGGACATGGCTTTATACATCTGGCACAGATCACCTCTGGGCAGGCAGTATGCCACTGAGTGGAGCTGCAGTTTCTTTAACCAGGCAGTGACTGGCATGTGTTTGAGCCCTTTGATCCTCCTGGTGAGGTACTTTTGTGGTCTTTCCAGCTGCTGTAGGTGTCTGAAAAGGTACATCCCACAAGAGGCATTGTACTCAATTATGGGCCTGATGAGGGATGAGTTAAGAGGCACAATGACCTCCACTGATGTAGATGTGATTACCTTCATGATTAGGTGGGCTATATGAAATGTTTCTCTGAACACTTTGGCCACATGGTTGTCGAATGTGAGATTGCTATCGACTTGGGTCCCCAGGTCCCTTATCACTTCTTCCATACTTAATGGGTTACCACATATGTAGTAATTTGTGGGCACTTAGTTTTTGACAAAGGGGAGGACTATACACTGTTTTGTGTTTAGCTTAAGGACATGGCTCTGGCACCAGTTGTCTGTTTCTATGAGGCCCTTTTGTAGGATGCTTGTGTCAGCTGGAGGGTCGATTATGGCACCCAGTTTGCAGTCATCTACAAACTTGCTCACAAACTGTCCTTCTGTGTTGGCCTGTACCTCTGAGAAATATATACCAAACAAGGGATGTCCCAGGACTGAGCCTTGTGGGATGCCACTTGTAGCTGGTTTGTGGTCTGACATGGCTCCAGCATTTCAGACCATGTGGGTTCTGTCCTTGAGCCAGTTTGCAAACCATCTACTGACATAGGGGTTTCTATTGAAGCTGGTGATCTTATCTATGATGACCAAGTGGGGTACTGTATGGAAGGCTTTTGCAAGGTGCAGGTAGGCTGTGTGGACCACCATCCTCTCGTCAATGGCCTTGGTGACTGTTTCAAATGACTCAACCAGGTTTAAGAGGCAGGATCTGCCCTTAACAAAGCCAAAATGGGTAGGATCCAGTGTCTGTGTGTCCCCAATATGTTTATTTCTGAGGTCCATGATGATCCTTTCCATAGCTTTGCAGACCAACCTAGTCAGGCTTCTGGGGCGATTGTTTGCAGTATCCATTGAGGCACCACCTTTGTGGAGAGGGTCCACTGTTGCTGTACACTGCTGTTTGGGTACATATCGTGTGTTAAGGCTGACATTGAACAGTGGTTTTATGTGTGTGTTCAATTCTGCTTGGGGTTCATGTTGGACACAGCCCAGGACACCATCTGGTCCCATTGATGCTGTGTGTTTTACTTTGGAGAGGCTGGTTGTTACCTGCGCATCTGTGATGTCAGGGGGCCAGCACTCTGCTGGGATAGATATTTGCCCTTTTGGTGGGGAGGGGAGAAGAAGTTTGCACAGACCCTATCAGCTTGGATGCTGGCAATGGATGTGGGTTAGTTGCATTGTTTGCCATTTTGGACTAATTCTGAACATACCTGGGGATTCCCACAAAGGTTCCTACAATAAGTAAAGAATGCCTTGTGATTATCCTTGGTGTCCTGTACGATTTTTATCTCAAAGATGGCCTTAGACAATTTTATGTGTGGACGTTGTTTTTCAATAATACTGGTCAGAGATGGCTTCCCTTTTTGTGATTTGGATCTATCGTATAGCAGCTTCCTCCTTGTATTGCATGGTTTGTTTATGGCTGGGATCCACCAAACAGGATGCCTGCCTTTGAGGATTGGGTCTTGGTTTTATTTGGGATTGCATGATCCATGCATTCCTAATGGTGTTCATAGAATGTGTTTTTAAAGGGTTATGAGGTCTAGGCTGTATTTTCCACAGACACAGAGGCTGTGAAGGATTCCACCTCAGTTTTGAGGTGTGTGACATATGCTTTAGTGAACATTTTTCACTGTGGTTTTCTGACCATGGGCTCGGGTGGGAATGTGAATATCCAGTGAGATTACTATCTGGTGAGATCGTACCAGTGAGGGATACACTTCTGGTCCTGGGCATAGAGTCCCCATGTTGGTGATGATCAGGTCCAGTATGTTTCCCCCTCTTGTGGGAGTGGTAGCAAGTTGTTCCATACCATTTTGGTTTATAAATTCTGGGAACCTTTGGCCTAGGGTGTTGGAGCTAGGGTAATGCTCCCAGTGTATGTTTGGGTAGTTGAAGCCGCCCAATATAATGGTGTTTGGGGAGATCTTCATATTTTCATGTGTTCTCCAGTTGGCCAAGTGTGGTTCCTGGGTTTAGGAGGGTGGTCTGTAGTAGGCTATGAACTGGAAGGCAGTTTTACCCACTGTTGGTTACACATGGGTAGTCTCTGATGCTTCATGCTGTGACACCAACCTGGGGGTGTGGGTATCTTTGACAAATATTGATACTCACCCTCCTTTTGTAGTTTGTTCCATGTTTTGCAGCTGTAAAGCATGGTATGAGGTGTAGCTGTGAATGCTAGGGTGCTTTTGGGAGCCTTGAGCCAGATTTGAGTGTTTGGAGTGCATGCATCTTGCAGTTTAGACTTCTGGCATTGAGTAGCATTACTTATACTTTCTTATCCCTTGTGATACCTATGGAGGTGGGTTTGTGCTTTGAGCCTTACCTAGAAAAGGCCCTATGGGGGATGACAAGAGCCTTTGGCAATATCCAATAGGCCATAGGTGATAGGTGAAATTCATCCCTAGCAAAGCATCATGTCTTGTCAAGCATCTCATCCCATGCTGATAGGCATTGAATTCCCTTTCACTGACACCAATACTTAGGCCAATTGTTGTAATTGATCATCTTGTCTTCATATTGTGGCCTCATGTTTGATGAGGGTAGGATGCTACTGAAGGTCATCAAGTTTGCATATACAACATGGTGGTAAATGCTGTTTAACACTACCTTACATTGCTTAACACATGGCAATCATGCCTCAGGTGTTGCTGCAGGGCTGCCTATGTGCATACTGCACTCCCTATACATGTTTGGCAACAGGTAGTGTCAAGTTAGGCAGGTAATAGGTGAAATCCATCCCTAGCAAAGCATCATGTCTTGTCGAGCATCTCATCCCAGGCTGATAGGCATTGAATCCCCTTTCACTGACACCAATACTTAAGCCAATTGTTGTAATTGATCATCTTGTCTTCATATTGTAGCCTCATGTTTGGTGAGGGTAGGATGCTACTGAAGGTCATCAAGTTTGCATATACAACATGGTGGTAAATGCTGTTTAACACTACCTTGCATTGCTTAACACATGGCAATCATGCCTCAGGTGTTGCTGCAGGGCTGCCTATGTTGGATGCGCATACTGCACTCCCTATACATGTTTGGCAACAGGTAGTGTCAAGTTAGGCATCCCTTTTACTATATGTGCGAGTCAGAGAGAGGTATCATTTCCAGGGTTCCTACTGAGCCAGTGTATGCGCTATGCGTTGCCTCTTTGCCAAGGCCAGGGCATACTGGGCACACCTCCGTCTGCCTACTGGGGCAGGCTCAGGTTGTTCCTCCTCCGAGTCACGCTCTGCCTGTGATGGCCTTGGCACTGGTGGGGGGCTGTTTGCCCCAAGCCTATGCTGGTCCTGTTGCAGCTGTTTTCGCAGGATCATATTATGTAGCATAGCACATACCATGAACATTTGGGTACATGTAGTTGGTGAGTATTGCAAGGCTCCACCAGATGTGTCCAGGCACTGGAACCGTGACTTGAGCAACCCAAACACACGCTCAATTACATTTCGTGTTTGTGCGTGTGCCTCATTATGGCATTCTTGTTCAGGTGTGTGTGCATTTCTGAAGGGTGTCATCAGCCACGGCTCCAGTGCATTGCCAGCATCCCCCACTAAGTGACCATGTGGGATGTTCCCATTGGCAAATGTCTGGTACAGCTGCGTCAGGTGCCAGATATGGGAATCATGGTAGCTTCCAGGACAGCCAGCACACACATTCATTATTATGCCCTGGGCATCACACATGACCTGGCAATTGATGGAGGGGAAGCCCTTGCGGTTAATGTAGGCCCTACCCCGCTCACCAGCTGGTGCTTTGATGCGTATATGCGTGCAGTCTATTGCACCCACTACCATAGGGTATTCTGCTATTTGCTGGAAGAGATGCATATTGCTGGCCAATACCTCATGGGAATTGGGCAAATATACATGATCACCAACATGTGCTGACATGGCATCCAGGAACTGGTGCAGTACCCTGGATGCTGATGCCTGTGATATCCCCTTCATATCACCAGTTGGTCTCTGAAAGGTACCTGTTGCTAGTATTCTTAGGCCAACACATACCTTGGTTTCCACTGGGATGGGTTCCCCTCTGTTGGTTCTGTGTGTGAGGCGTGGCCTGCACAGCTCCACAATTTGCTGCAGGAGGTCTCTGTCCACTCTATAGCGCTCCACTATCTCCAGCTCATGTAACCCCTGGTAGGTGACCCTGGGCCTGTACACTCTTCTCTGTCTCCTCACTGTGGGTTGTCAGGCAGCATTTGCATTGTCACCACCCTCAGCATGTTGCATATGTCATCTTATAACAGCAATGGCAGCCCCTAGCATTTTTTGTCTGAGTGAAGCTTTTTTAGTTTTCACTTCTAGTAGCATACTCCAGTGTTTCAGTGTCTCTTGTGAGAAACAAACTGCACTGTTGTTTGCAGAGTTTTAAGTGCTGGGCTGGGCTAGGCTAGTGCTCTGCCTGTGTTATTGCCTGATTTGGATTGTTTTCACCTGCTAGCTCTACTAGTATCACCTGGTAGCTTCCTGCTATTTGTTGTGCTTCCTTTTTCCTTTCTGTTTCCTCAGGGGGAGCGACGCACATACAAGCGCAAACACACTCACAGCAGCTCACATGCGCGCACACATGCTTAGACGGACTAAAACTTGCTTATTCAGGTTATAACGTGTGCACACCAGTACAAACGCGCTTACAGGTCTTTAAACAGCCTTATACATGCTTACTCCGGCTTAAACGCGCGCACTCACGCTTCCACACGTGCACTCTGTCTTACTCAAGTTTACAGGCACGCATACCCGCTCAGCAAGAAACTTTGGTGTTATCCACAGTATACACCTTCCATTTCTTTGCTTTCCCTGGCCTACCTGTTGACACACCTTTTTCCATGATGTCTAACTGACACCTAACAGATGCCACTGTCCTCCAATGAGCTGCATTACTTTCATACATACCCCCCCTTGTGATGTCACCTATCTCCTACTCTGTTCCTCCCCATATCCTACTCCTACACTCCACTGACTGTGCTCATTTGCTATGTAAAAGTGCGATTCACTATCCTAACACTCATTTACATAGGATTGCCTACTAATGCTTGGTTACATGTCTTAGACTGGGCTTCTCCCCTTAGCAACCCCTACTCAGTGGCCATGTTGTCTTCAGCCTGCTATTCCCTTACATTGAAATTTGACAATTTTCATAAATTCCATGTTTGTGGCTTTTATTGCCTTATTTTATGATTTTTAAAGCGCACCCCATTTGTGCGGTGCTGCGCTATGCTTAAACATCAGAAATCGCTGAAAAAAAAAAATATTTTTATTTTAATTTTACATCAGGGAAACTTTCCAATGGCCATATATTTGGCCATTGGCATGCTTCCTCAACCATATGCAACCCTTATTTGGAGCTGACAAGGCTCCATTGTGCTATTTGCAGAACTGTACTCAGTTGTCAACTGAGTACATTTCTGCAGCTAACACGTCTCCTACTTGGACAGGTTTCTGCTTCCTGGATCGCAAATTTACCTTATTTGCATGCCTTTTGGCTGCAAGTGAGGTAATTTGCATATCACAGCCCTCTCCGTGTAGGAGATGTGTTAGGAGTTCTCTTACACTCCCCTACAGGCTGTTCGTGGATCGCTCGTCGGACATGATGGCTGCATGGAATCTTACTCTATTCGTAGACTCCGTGCAAGCCATCGTGAATCCGGCCCATAGTTTGACAACTATATTATTCAACTGAGTCAGAGTGATATGGATAATATATTGAGAGTTGACAAACTTAGTAGTGGGGCTTTAAAGTATGGATTTGGAAAATTGGAGTAGTCCACCAAGAGATTGAAAATGTCAGTGAAAATAGGACAAGTTAGGTATGACATTGAAATATAAGTAGCTTTAGTAGGTCCAACTGATGTACCTTTGTTACTGCTGAGGTACCTTTGTTACTGAGTATGATATCTTTAAAAAGTGCAGGAATAGTTCTGGAAATGAAACTGACAAAGCAATGCCATTTAAAAATAGACTCAATATCTATGGACATTGCTGTGTCAAAATTCTAGATAAAGGTCATAAGCAGTGTCTTTGTAAGATCCTCAGAATTTAAGGAAACATGACCTTAAAGAAGAAACAGAAAGTTTTAAAGAAAATGCATCTTTGATTTAGACATGAATTTGTGGACAAATTAAAGAAACTTCTTTGTAGTTCAGGAACTGAGGATCTGGAGTACATTTATGTCTTGAAATAGATTACTGACAATTGTGAGATTTGCCTGAAGTATGACTAAACCTAATCTATACCCATTGCTGACATGCCTCCAGCCACTGATTAATGTGAGACAATTGCTTTACAGTTACATGAACTAGCATCTGGCACATGGAACCCTCATGTTGTCAACCAGTTCATGCAGTACTATTCTGGAAGCATTGTAAACACAAAGAAACAATTAGGCATTGTAAAGAAGTTTATGCATTTCTAGATAAGAATGCATTGACCACCTCACAAGGTATTCTGTAACAGTGGTGAAATACTTAATAGTGATGTAATTAAGATATGACAGTGAACCTCAACAGGAAGATCACAACCACAGAGACATTTATTTTCTAAAGCAATGGGCTTCAAGAAAGGCACAATCAGACACTAACAACAATAATGTTAAAAGTAAAAGTTAGTGGTAACTGTGAGTGGGAAACAACATTAACATGGGGTATAATAGCAAAACAATGCTATTCAGAATGTCTAGAACTACAGTTCATATCACCTTATTTATTATCAGAATCCAAATATTTTTTTTATTCTGGTAGAAAGAAATACAATAATGGCAGTATTGGATCATATTTCTGCATCAGGTGGAGCATTTACTGATACTGAAGGTTCAAACATAAATCAAACAGCACTGTTGACAGAACTTTATGTATAATACATAAAGGCAGACTGTGCACAATGGAAAGATCTGGAATCATTAGTGGCCAAGATGGGGCTGCAGCATTTGTCAGGAATGGCAGTACTTGTGTAAGAGGGCATCATTCCAGGCTGCATAAAGTTAAAGCTGAAGGCGAAGGCCAATGCTTCTGTAACAGGCAGATGACACCACTGCCACCAATATTACAGGAGTAATTATATCACTGCTACTGCACCATAATGGGAATGTGCTACTGACACCAATGAGACACTCATATAGGAGAATGCCACTTCCACAAGAAAAAGTGACAGAAGTTTCAAATAAAAAATTGTGTTCATTAATACATTATATAGACCAAAAAACATTGGTCCATTTGGAAAAAGAAGCAACTGAGGAAGCGCAAAACTATAAAGAACAAAATCTAGAGACTTTTGAAAAGTATAAAAAAGAAACATGGACATGGGAAAGAAAGAGAGTTCTGACCTGGTGCAATATTTATGCAAAGGAGAAAGCCAAAATAATCAACACAAACAAAGGTAGCCCCAAAGATATTTGAAGAGAAATACAGGCAAAGCCATCCAGATATGGAAAATTTCACAATAAAAAATATAAGATCACAAAGAGTGAATCTAGAACAGAAGATGAGCAAAGTAGAATAAAAACAACAGAAGTTGAAGTTATGGAACACTTGCACAGTGAAAGATTTAATATAGAAAGTTTAACACAGGATACATAACAGCATGATGGAACAATGAGTCCCCAAAGTAAGGAAAAACAGGAGGATAAGGAGACATCTGAAGAAGAAATATGGACATGGGAAAGAAAAAGAGATTTAATATGGTGTAATATTTATGCAAAGGAGAAAGCAAATCCAATCAAAACAAAAACAGCAGCACCAAAGATATTTGAAGAGAAATATAGGCAAAGGCATCTAGACAAGGAAAATTTTACAATACAAAAAATAAGAAAACAAAGAGAAAAAGTAGAAAAAAGGATTAGTAATGGAGAAGTTAAAGAAATAGAAACTGAGGTGATGGATTGCCTGCAAACTGAAGGATTTAGTGTAGAAAAGCTAACTCAGAAAACATCACAGCAGGATAGAGGAACAGATACCCAAATTAAGGTGAAACCAGTGTAGTGGGAAACATCTAATCAGTTGCCAGATGAAGATACTTTGGAACCTTCCACAGGAAACCAGTATAAACATCCAGTTGGAGTTGCATGACAAGAGGAGAAACAGGACACTGTGGCAACTTTGAAGCAGACAGTGTTGTGGGGTAGTAGGCCAATGAGTTCCCATATGAAAGAGCAATGGATGACACAGGATGAAACTGAGCAGAATGTGACACAGGATGATACTGTAGAACTACCTATACAATGCCCACAGGAAATGGAGAACAAAGAATATGCCCTCAGTTTAGAGGAAAATTACCTAAAGGAAAGTTACTTGATTTAATACAGATGGACAGACATATTAAGATCAGTGAAAGAAATAGATTACAGAAAGTCAACAAAAATCAAAAAGTTAGAAATTTGATAAAACAAATGAACACAGTAATTAGGACTGTGCACAGAAATCCATGAGATATCATCATCTTCTTTCGGCTGTTCCCATTAGGGGTCACCCAGCGGATCACCTGTTTACATTTCTTCCTGTCCTCTGCATCTTGCTCTGTTACACCAACCACCTGCATGTCCTCTCTCACCACATCCATAAACCTTATCTTAGGCCTTCCTCATTTCCTGTTACCTGGTAGCTTCATCCTTAGCATCTTTTTCAAAATATACTCAGCATCCCTCCTCAGCACATGTCCAAACCAACGTAATCTTGCCTCTCTGGCTTTGTCTCCAAACCTTCCAACCTGGGCTGACCCTCTAATATACTTATTCCTAATCCTTTCCACCCTCATCATACCCAGTGCAAATCTTAACATATTTAACTCTTGCCACATCCAGATAAATCTCTTGCCTTTTTGTCAATGCCACTGTCTCCAACCCATATAACATAGCTGGTCTCACTACCCTCTTGTAGACCTTCCCTTTCACTCTTACTGATACCCGTCTGTCACAAATCACTCCTGGCACTCTTCTCTGCCAACTCCATCCTGCCTGCACTCTCTTCTTTACCTCTCTTCCTCACTCACCATTACTCTGAACTATTGATCCCAAGTATTTAAACTCATCCACCTTCGCCATCTCTACTAGAAATCCATGAGATATAACAGAAGTAAATAGGATATATTACTGTGAAGTTAAATTAATAACAGATAAAGTCTTAACACAAAAACACAGGGTAGTAAGGGAAAAGAAGGGGAGAAATTGAATGCCATCATGGAAATATCAAATAGAGAAACTTATAAAGCAATTAAGACAATAAGTGTCACTGTTAGAAGAGCATAGAAGAGGGAACAGATTAACAAAAATACTCAGAAAGATAGATGTGATATAAGCAAAGCAGAGCATCAGAACAGATCAGGATCTACCGTGCACTATCACAAATAATAAACTAAAAATATCAGCACAGGCAGAAAAACTTGCAAGATATGCAAATAAATATAAAGGAAAAGTATAACATAAGCAATTTATTAATGACCTAGAAAAGTTTTATAGAGAATTGGGAAACAATGAAAAAGGCATCAAAACACCACCAAAAAAATAAGAAATAGATACATTTTCAAGAAATATTTATGAAGACCCTGTGGAATATAACAAAGATGCTAAATGGACAGAAGAAGTAAAATATTTTCTCAATTTGATACTTCCATGAACATAAGAATTTCAAATGTAAAGGATATGCAATGGGATAAAGTAACGGCCAGAGAGATTGAAACAAAGTTAAGAAAAGCTCCTAATTGGAAAACCTCAGGCCCAGATGCAGTACCTAACTTTTGGTTAAAAGTATTAACATCTTTAAATGAAGATTTAGCCCTCAGTAAGGAGTATTTATAGCCACATCCTGAAACAACAGGAAAAACAACACTCCTACTTAAGAGCGAACCTGCAAGCTATCCTAAAAACTATAGACCAATAACTTGCTTTTCAACAACATATAAACTATACACAGAAATTGATGCCGACAGAGTTTATAGTCATTTAGAAGAAAACTCAATCGTGGCAGTAGAACAAAAGGGTAATAAAAGAAAGTCATATGGAACAAAGGATCATTTGATGTTAAATAAAGTTATAATGGAGAACTGCAAAAAGGGGAAGAATTTAAGCATGGCATGGATAGACTGCAAAAAAGCATTTTTCAGTATCCTAGATTCATAGATAAAACAGGACTTAAAAATTATAAGATGCACCAAACACTGATCGATTACATTACAGTGACCATGAAACAGTGGCTGACCACTCTGCACTTAAGCCATGATAAAGGGCAAATAAGCAAATTCTAAGGATAAAAATTGAAAGAGGGATATTCCAGAGTGATTCTCTTTCACCACTTCTCTTTTGTCTTGTCCTTAACCCATTAAGTTGTCTACTTAACACATTAGGTCATAGCTATAATTTGGCTCCCAGAAAACAACAAAGTTTAAAGACGTCTCATCTTCCTTTTGTAGATGGCATAAAATTGTATAGTTCATCAGATGAGGAACTGAAAGCACAACTATAAGCAGTCAGATAATATAAGAATGTCATTGGTCTTGATAAATGTGCAAAAGAAACCTTTAAAACAGGAAAATATCCATTTGGGACAGGAGTGTTATATAAAAGAACCTGAGCAAGAGGGAGTGTTTAAATATTTGGGACTTGATGAAGGATCAACAATAAAACATGAACAAATGTGAATAAAACTCATTATGGAATATTTTAGTAGTCTTAAATTAATACTAAAAACAGCATTGACATCTAGGAACAAAATACAAGCTATAAACCAATTTGCTGTTCCTGTCCTAACTTACAGTTTTGGGGTGATTGACTGCAAAAGGTGTTGGATAGTTTGGACAGGAAAGCAAGAAGGATACTTTATGCTCATCATCAAATAATTGATGTGCCTCCATTTTGAAGGAGGTATGGACCTCCTCAAAAGTGATTACATGTATAGATTTGCAATAGTGGGACTACATACATATCTGATGACCTCACAAGACCCAAATGTAGTGAAAGTTTTGAAACACGAGAATAAGCCTAACATAACTTCCCTGCTTAGTTTAGCAGAAGCATATCGGCATCAAGCAGCAATGGAAATCAAACCATAAATATATAAAAATCAGGTAGCAACTGAATGTCCCAAAAAAGAAAAGAAAGAATATAAAGTGAAGCATCAGATGAGAATGCAAGGAATGTGAAAAATGCATAAATATAGCTGCAAGTACAGGAAACTCTTGGAACAACTTCACGTTGATCAAGATCGAATGCAGGAATGGTTAAGGAGAGTTGAATTTAAACCAAAAGATGAAAGGCTAATATTGGCTGTTAAAGATAGCGGACTACATACACATTGGTTTACAAAGTCCATTGAACATGTGGGAGAAACAGACAAATGTAGGTTTTGTAAAACAGAATTGGAAACAGTTGCACATCTTGTTGCTGGTTGTGATATACTAATGATGGTAGAACTGCATACTGAAAGGCATAATAATGTGGCAAGACTGTTGCATTGGGGACTGTGAAAACATTGTAATACTGAAGTAGCTGAAAAGCACTGGAAACATAAGCCACAAAGCATCATAGAAAATGACGAAGTTTATATCACATGGGATCATCCATTACAAAAAGTTCAAAAAATAGATCTAAGAAAACCAGATATAGTAGTCCATGAAAAGAAGACAACAGTAGCATTAATTATTGAAATTGCTACACCCAGTGACTACAGTGTCTTACTTACAGACAGAGTAGTAGTAGGAGCAATAGGTCTTATAAAAAGAATTTACAGTTGTGCTTAGATATGTTATCAGTACATGTAACTCCATACGAATTGCAGAAGGAGTCATTACTGGGCACATTGCGGATGCTGCGAGGAGTACTTCTGGCTAACAACAAAGATTGAAACAATACTAACTTCATGAACTTTAATCATACTTTGACTTAGGAATGGGATCCATTCCTGTCATGGTATTAGAAACCTAAAAGACTTGGAGAAATTAAAAAAAAGAGAGAATGCCATCCTCTGTGATATCACAATGGCTGGAATTTCCCATCACTGCCAACCACAGCTGAACTAGTAGCAAAAAACTGTACACAAGTCTGTTTCAGTTATTAAATCACAAAATACAACCTGTCTCCAAAATCATAAAGAAAATATGCACTACTGTCCTGGGTATGGGCTTCCAACTACCATGCAAAGAATGGATTGCACACGGGCAATTTACAGAGCTGAATTTTTGACCATGCAACCTCAGGCCATTTTCTTACTCAAGCACCCCTTTGTCTACAGCAATTGCCTTTCACAGAAATTATTTTATATGTACATACACACACACACGCACACACGCACACACACACACACACACACACACACACACACACACACACACACACACACACACACACACACACACACACACACACACACACACACACACACACACACACACACACACACACACACACACACACACGCACACACACGCACACACACGCACACACACGCACACACACACACACACACATACACACACACACACACACTTCCCAGGGAAGACTTCAGAATTAAAAAAAAAATTCTCACAGCTTTCTTCCTGTTGTAGTACTGCCACCACCCAGGAATAGCCAGGGACATCCAGCTGCTGCTGCTGGTCTTATTAATTAAGCCAGATATAAATAGTCCAATTAATCTCTTTCACTGGTTATAGGCCTAAGAAGACTATTGGGAAATGTGTCATGTAGCTTGTTAACTAGAAGTGCAAATAATGATTACCCTATTCTCAAATAAATAACAGTGCATAAATAGACTTCTAATAAATAATTAATGTTAACCATGTTGTAAATTGCAAAACAACTAACTCAACAGCTTTCACATAGCTTTAGCCTGGCATTACCCATGGCATCACAGCCTCAATACAATTGGCAACAATGAGCTAAGGGACTATGCCAGATGGAGGCAAATGCCGTGTGCTGTGTGGCACTGGCTTAGAGCCAGTGTATGGTTCTTAACCATGGGCCATATAAAATAAAAAAGTGATGCATACAAAACTACTCATGAACTTTAAAAAAAGAGATAAAAATAAGGTGAAAAATAAAGTGGGTATGGAAGACACTGGAACTAATGGAGTGAAGTAGTCAATAGTGCTGCAGCAAGATTTCAGTCTCAAGATGAGGCAAACTGCAAAATTTATGGACAGAAAAAAAGAGGCACAGCATTCAAGTTGAAATGTTAGGGTATGCTGGCATAGCTACAGGAATAAACAAAACCTGGAATAACTTAAAATGTTTAGATACATCTAACATTGCAAGTGCAGAAGGGTGTTATGACATATCATGCATATTATTTTTACATTCAACCAGAAACTGATTAGACTCAGACTTCTAACTCATTTGTGGAACATGCCATACTCCCAGCTAAGGATGTTTGAATCCACCAATGCAGGATGAAATACGGAGATAGAATTACAATGTTTTTAAGAAAGTTAGTAATGTTGGCTAGAAATATGCCTGCAGTAAGTAGGTATACATCCTCAATAAAACCCCAACATGACTAGAATCTAAAGTATGACTAGTGGCTAAAGGATTTGATGACCTTTCCTGCAAAGACCTTACAAAAGATTCATGCATATGTACATTAGAGTAGTTTTGTCTCCTTTTACCCATAATTTACCAAAAACTATGGAAAGTTCATTATATGGACTTTAAGCCTGCATTTTTGCAAGGTACATTTTTTTCATGATGCTTATAGCTGTCTCTTTCCTGAGATAAGATGTGTAAGATGGCTGTCGAAACTCAGGAAGTGTGGTTATGGTCTGGCACATGCATGACTTTGCTAGTTTTAAAAAAATGAAAGACATCATTCTAAGTAAAGAGGCGGTCTCACAAATTGATCCTGTTGTGTTCTACTGGCTAGACGTAAATAGTAATATCAGTGGCGTGCTTTCCTGCCATGTGGATGAAAGTGTATGGAGATTCCTGCAAGGCTTTTTCACTTAATGTATTTTGTACATGACACCTACCCTTAAGATGATCATAAAGAGCATGCCATGTTCTAGTACTTGGCTTTGGACTTGGCTACCATTGAGGGAAGAGGTGTTGGTAAAGCAACTGCATAAAAAGTCTTCATCCTTTCATCATGGTACCTTCAAAGGCCACTGCCCCCTTAGCATAATTGTTATTGACTTACCTAGAAAAAAATAAGACAGATCATCAGCATTGCTAGGAAAAGTAGATCCAATTTCAGTTTTGATACTTTTTATCTCAGATTCAGTAGAGAACATGTCATTGTACTGACTAGTCAGGAATTAATTAATATTGCTCACAAAATCCATTTTACAACAGTATTTTTAAAAGTGCAACCCTTGGGAAAGGATAAATTCTTGAGTCTGTCACCAATGATGTTTTCCATGGAAGCCCATGAGATGGTGGTACTTAAAGAAGACAGCTTCTGGCTTTGATTGGCATCATGGAATATTCTTACCCTTTTGTTGGCAATCAAAAAGACTTAGAAAGCTGGTACATAATACCCTCATAGAAGAAGCTCTTGCTATGTTAAATAATCTTGACATCACACTCGGATTACATTCTACTCGTAGCTTACAACTGATGAGCCAGGAAGAAACACCCTTCAAGTAATGTCTGTTAATGATAAGTATTCTTTTGAGTGAAACAATTAAATCTACAATGGCTGTTACAAAAAATTCTTCCCCTGAAAAGTAGTGGAATAAAATCCAAACCCAGAAAAGGCCTAATATTCTGTGATCAGATATAAAACACAGCTGTCATTTAGCCTTACAAAGAAATATGCCAAGAAACATGTTCTTCTAAAGGCACTTGAAGAATAAACATGAAATTCTGACTATTGAATGTATGAAATGCTAAGTAGTGGACTTAACTAGAGGGGATGGATGTGTACAGTGAGAGCTTTACAACAACTATCATATGTTTTTCCATCAGTATCCTGTGAGTGTGAGCCTTGGTGTGACTGATTGTGTAGTCTAGATATTTGTAAAAATATAAATTGTTTGTGTCTCAAAATTTATAATTGTTTGGCAACTGCAATACCTGGAATTCTTTCAGAATCATTGTGACAATTTATTCTTTCTTTATCTGACGTATCAGATCACCCAGCAGTCAATATGCAGTCTAAACCTTCCCTGTCCAAACTATAGCCTGTAAAGTTTAGTCAGAAATAATCCCAGAGGATAGAATACTTTTGTAGTAGCACTGCCACAGTGTCTCAGTATTGTCTGGCATGGTGGGGAACTGCCTATCCACCCCCTTGCTTCCCCTTCAAACCAGCACAAAATTATTTTCCTTCTTACCTCTGTCACAGACAATCCCTACACATCTTGTTAATAACAGTATTATCTCAGTAGGGAACTGCATAGCCGCAAAAAATCTCTTTTAGTGATAAGAACTTCTACACAGATAAATGAATATGGTAGTATTCACTCACTGGCATGGAAGCATTTAGCTGTCCTTACACCCAGCACCTATATATACCTTTTCTCCTGCAGCAGACAGTCAACCCCCCTTAATTCATTCATGAAGTCCTGCAGAAAAGACTGAAGATTTAAACTTGATTCACAAGAAACATCCCGAAAGAGTCACAAAGTAAGTCTGCCTGTTATTACTAGTGCTGTGTAATCAAAATAGCTGTTTTTTTTTTTAGTTAAGAGCCATTACTATTAATGTTACCCCTCAAGGAAGCTGGTTTAGTCACACAATTCTGTCATTTACTGGGATGCTCATTCCTAAAAGAAAACACTGTCCTTTTTCATGCTCCAGTCTTCATAGCAATGACCACCAAGGTTTGATAAGCAGAGAAATCAGACATCTGTTTACAAATTATCTGTTTTCATAGAGTACATTGTGGCACAACATGAACTGGTTGTGCACAACATGAACTGGTTGTCCATGACCTGCTACTGCGTGAAGAAGGGTATCAGAAGCCATGACTTCTCACTTCCAGGTTTGATTTTGCTTAAACTCACCAGCACCCACAAGGCCATCCACAAACCTTCTAGCTGCCCCTCTCTCTCTCTACCACATTAATCCCCTACATTCCTAACCACTCACTCAGATCACAAAACGTCCTACAAATCTACAAACCCTCATGACCCCCTGGCCACCTCTTACTTTCCTACTCCATTTTTAAACTATGGAACTCTCTCCCTCCCACTCTTCGCAATACCCCTGACCATATCAAATTTAAATCTCTCTTGTTCTCCTATCTTACTATAAAATGGATATGCCCATCCCACTACCCAACATAACTTTTCCCCTCTAACCATTCACTTCTCTACCCTCTGCCACAACTAACAACTACTTCACATACCTATTACAACACTCCATTAGACTCTTACAGGACAGTCACCTATTGCACTGTGTCCTAACTTGTAAAAAAAAAAAACTATTGCACCCACTTTTCTCTCTTACATCATGCACTGTGTCCTAACTTGTAAAAAAAAAAAAAAAAAAAACACTTCACCTGTATTCTCATTTGTCTGTATCAATATTATGTTATTATGTTCATTGTATTGTATTGTATGCTTATCACATTTATTTCATTGTATTGTATGCTGTATTTCTCTGAAAATTGATTGTATAGATTGTTTGTCTGTAACTGTCATTGGAGCTTTTTTCCCCGGTCCTCCACTGAAAAACGGGCTCTTTGTGTCCCGGTGGACTTCACCTGTTATCAAACTGAAATAAAATAAAAAAAATAAATACAATTTTCCAATCCTTATTATCGGAAGCTGTGAAGTAACAGTACTACACCTAGTGTAGTACTGAAATTAACCCCACAATGTTCTAAAGATAAGATTTTTTTATATTACTTTAATGCTTTTTTAGCTGTTTATACAGATCAGGAAGTTTTTTATAATCAAAAATGTTCTGGTATCCATGTATATACTTGTAGGCTACTTACAAGCTGGATCATACAGGACAATTCAAATTTAATGTGAATGCCTGAATAAAAAACATGCACATCTGTTTCAATATGAAACATTAATTCAGACTAGTAGTTGATAGAGTGGAATCATAAAGTGAATATATTATCAGTTCTAAAAGGGAAAAGGTAATCAAGCTGTGTTGGAGGTTCAACAGGTAGCATGCTTGCCTTAAGTACTTGAAGATCAGAAAGATGTGGGTTCTATTCCCATAAAAGTAGTAGGACTCATTTTTTTCAGTACTGACACTACAGTGCAGTATAAGTGGATGATGCACTCCTTTGTGTGTTGTCTTTCATATGAGACATTAAATTAAAGTCCTACTTGACATGGTGCCATTCCTGTGAACCTCTTTGCACAAAAAAAATCTGGATAATGCAAAAAATTAATGAGAGGGCCAAAGCCCAACATCAGGGACAGATTTTAAATATTGTTTTTATAAACTTGTAAAGTTGCATTAATAAGCATTTGCTGAAGGATATGAAATCTGAAACTCAAATGTCTCCCATTTTTAATGACTTCAATACTTAATGATTTGCCAGAAAAACACAAACATTATGGGGAACAGACCAGAAATATGAGGCAAAAATCTGGACATTCTGTAGAAATCTGAACAATTGAGAGGCAAGGTTGTTGGTAGCTTAAGTGGATGAAAAAGATTCCATAGCACTTATTGAAAAAGGAAATGGTATTGCTTTGTTATGTTAACACTCACCCAGATTTAATAAACTCCATGTAGGAATAGTGTAAGACCTACATGGAGTATACTGTGACTGTGTATGCAGCTCCCCTTAGCAGCGTGCCTTGCATATTAATGAAGGAGTGCTACTGTGAGAGAGCCGTGTAACACGGTTAAAAAAATGGGTGTAGAGGGTGTATTACAGTGTCTGCAGATGAGCAATGAGCATACCCCCTGCATTGTTAAAGTGCCAGATGGCATTAAATAATAAAGTGAAACACGTTTAAATATTTTTTTTGTGTATGTTTGCACTGTGTGGTGTGAGGCTTAGCAACAGACATGTGCCAGACATCTAAAAATAGAAACCGGATGCATTTAATTATTTAGGAAAGGTCAAGTTTAAGCATAGTTAAGTGGGTTTGCACTGTGCACTGCAGTGCTCAGCAGTGCTTAAATGTAACTGAGAGCTATATAGAAATGTATAGCTCTAATCACCATATCCTTGGTAGCTGAATGGTTAGAGTTGTGGCCTTTTGTGCAGTTGGTGCATGGTGTGAATACACAGATAGACCATTCAACTTTTACATGAGATTGGAAAATGTTATAGAAATAAATTTTTTTAATTATGTATACATTGACATTTGTTAACCAGGTTAGTCTAGCTGGACCAGAAGCCCATTTTCAGTGGAAACCCAAGGATAAAAGCCCCAGTTACACACATGTCCAATACATCAAAGTCAAGATAACATAATTAAAATCCATAACACTAGGAGATATAAAGTAAAATAGATGCACATAATAATAAAGTATCATTACTGAACAATTACTTTCAATATTTTTTTTTTATTTTTAAAAAAATCTGGTTTGCTCGTAGCTAAACTCTGCTAAGTAGTGCTAAGTCAAGCCAAGCAATGCTTAAACAGGACCCATTTTAGTAGTACTTAGCAACAAGCAGCTCTGGTTAGCTGGTTTGGGCAGTGATAAACATTTGCCAGTTTAAGCACTGCTCAGCTACGCTTAGCAGGTTTGTGTGCTGCTAAGCTTCACTTAGCATTTTTAAAAATAGTCCAATGGCAGAAAAGGGTGGGAAAACAGCCTTATTTAAGCTGAACATGCGGGAATGCAGCCAGAACCTGTTGGAGTTTGATCCATGCAGGAGCTATGGCATGAGTTGGAGAGAGTGCATGCTTGTGGGTGCAGTGGTGAGGAATGTTGGAGTCTAGGGTCATGGCTTGGCTCTTCATAAAAGACCATGGCATCCAGCTGGTGAAGGGCCAGTAACAGGGGTCCGAATACAAATCTGAGGCCTGGGACCAGCTGGCACATGACTTCACCACTGCAACTGGCATCCTCCACACTGGTGAGCAGGTGCGTCACCACTACAATGACCTGAAGCATAGCAAGGGTGAACTCTTGGCCCAGTGGATCCAAGATGCCAGGGATTACAATGCCCCACAAGTTTGTAACTATAGGAAGCATTGGCTTACCAGTCTAGTATGAATAGTTGTTAGACAGGTATGCATAATGGTGTGTTTCTCTCCCTACAACTGCAGAGGAAAGAGCTCACAACTTGGAAGCCCATGCAGGATGCCTGGCCAGGTTGCACCGAGAGTGTGGTGAATACAGATATATCCTGCAATATATACTAATATAATTAAGAAAGAGTATAGTAGTAACTGCCAGTGGGTATACCCTGTTTTGAGTGTACAGCAATGAATGTGTTCATAGACCTGGACTGATATAAGTGAGTAATGCCAGGTACATTTCAATATACATAAAAGCCTGAAACCTGATAATGTTAAGGAAAGCGATTTACTACTGCATTAATAATGTTAAGGAATAACATATGTATACTGTATTAATAATGATGTTCTGGTAATAACATACAACTGGATTCATAATGTGAAAGGAATAAATTATCTGCATTCATAAATTTCAGGAAGTAAAATACACCTGCAGTCAGAATTGTTAAGGAAATAAAGTTAGTAATGCATACAATGTGGAATAACAGATGTCTTTCAGTGTCTGTATTATGTAAAGTGTTCAACAATAAAAATACTTTCAACTGTTTCATGTCACCCTCAATAAAGGTTCCTTGTGCAAATGTGTGTATTTTGGGCTGTTGGTCAAGAAATTGTGTATTACAAGTGCTGTGAAGTAAACATGGGTATAATACCATGAAGTGACTGAAGGTTGGCTGATAAAAAACTGTTTTGCTAAAGTGTAGATGTACTGCATTATATTTGTTCTGCACTATAAGATCTGAACCTTGAAAAGTATAGTGTAAGGTAGTATAGTATGTTTTCCTCAGGGTTGTCTTGTGTTAACTTTTGCATTTCAGCTATATGCATTCCTGAATGTAGTTATGCTGATGCAGGCAAGTATGAAACTGTAATAGCTGTAGACTGCAGATATATCATCTGCAACTATATATTGGTCAGGTAGCCAACCCAGCACCCCAATATGGTCTGTACACATCGCACATATTCCCAAACACTAGGGGTTAAATGTGTACACCTGCATTCCAAGTAATAAGACACAGTTCACCTACTATCTATGTCATGCATGCATCTGTTGCATGTGTGTTCCAGTATCACTGCAGTCTTGTGTGACACTATACCTACATTACCAGGTCAGAATTTACTATTAGGTGATCTCTAGGCAAGTATCAGTCAACCCACACAAAGCAGTGTCTTAGTAGCTCAGTTTTCTAAATTATATGTATACTGTTCATTTTTCCACACACAGACTGGGGTTTGAATCCAGGGACAAGTATTAATATATATTTATAGAAACAGGAAAATACTACTGAATATGTATAGAAACAGACATGTATTGCTAACAGATGTTCTCCCCACAGGAAGTACTGGTAAATAAATTGTCTTTTGTAGCTGTTCCAATGGTATACTAAGTTGTGTCTCCAGATGTACTAGTGTGTAAACAGCATAGGTCAGCAAGGTGATAAGACTGCATTAAATTAAACATCCACAAGTACACTACTATTCCATGTTAATAAGACAAATAAAACTGTTTATTGTTGTTATGGCTGTATGCCTGGTGTGTCTGTGAATGTCTGCTGATAATCTAACCCCATGCCTGCCAAGGACAACAGGATATATGTAAACTTTCTGTACTGTGTACAATATATGTATCTCAGGTGTCACTGTAATGGATAGTGATCAATGTTGCCAAAACCCTTGGACACAGATTTAACATCCTGTCAAAGTATGTCAGTAGAACACTCACACAACTTCAGTGCACAGTACACCTTGGTAGTCATGTATGTTCCCCTGACATGTAATAGTCCCCTCTAGTAGTGTATCTGTAGGTGTTACAGCTTGGCCCATACTGTCCCATGTGGATAGCTTGAGAGGTATGTATGTGCTACAGAAGATATAGGGCACTTGTAGACATAAAAGTAAAGGCAGACCTGTAGAGTATAGAACAGTACTGTTGCAATAAATATAGGCCTATACTGCTGTTAATGGAATGTCTCTCTCTCTCCCCCAACCCTTATTTGCATCACAAATATGATTATTGTTATATTATGGGTATGGTTTCCATTTTACATATGTTGTTCCCAAAACCTTATGGTGGGCCTTGTCTTTAATTATTGATACATATTACAATGGTTGCAACTAACATACCTTGTTGAAATACCAATGCTGTTGGCCTTTTGCTGTAACTGTTTGTGGCATGCTGTTACAGTACTGATTGTTATCCCATTCATTGTTGTGTTCTGTATGCTATGCAATTTTATTGTTCTGGGTTAATTGGAACACCCATGCATGCTGTTATAACTAACATTTAAATGTTCTGTGCATGACTAACCTATACACTTTGACAAGAACCTCAACACCATAGCATTAGTGGGTAAGCTGGTACCTGCAGACCCACCTACCCCACCTCATCTGGCCATGGCACTAGGTCCCAGCACATCTGGGACCCAACCTGGAGCTTCCCCCTCCTCTGGTTCTGCATCACCCATGGGTGGAACTACCTCAGAGGATGGGGCCCATCCTCCCTGGGTGCGGGTGCAGAGGGGGAGTGGTCACCCAGCAACAGCTCCCAGGGATGGTGCACAGGATTCTCCAGTGTGATATGGACAATTAACTGTGCCAGATCAAGGGCAGACTGGTGCACCTGGAGTGGAAGGCCGGCCCCGGCACCCAGCACTCAGCACAACCACCTTTGGGACTGTGAAGGAGCAGTGGTGACTGCCCATGGGTGGAAAGCTCAGTCCCACTGCTGTCTTCTGGGGGGCACTTGGTCTTCTGATTTCACAACACCCTCCCTGTCTGAGGTGTTTATCCCCTTATGTGTCATACACCATCCCTCCCTGCTGTCTTGTCTGTCTTGTCTGTTTGCAAATGCTACCTCTCCTATCCAACTTACCTCCCCACACGTACCTATATCCCTTCCCCAACATCCCACTCTCTTCTTAAAAAAAGGGCATCTGTCCCACAAAAAACGTCTCCCCCATACAAAGCTCTCCATTTCACCCACACATATACTGCCATCAATCATCACAGCAATTAATCAATAAAGTTATGTCACCCACAACCCTCCCTCTGGGATGTGAGGCTCCAAATTCCAAAACTGTCCACAACATGCACAGCTGTTGCTGTACAAGAAATGGAGAGCTATGGTTCTTTCTTACACCCATCCTGCACATCCTTACCTGCCTTTCATATTATTTTCCCCCTGCTTTCCACCATTTCACCACTTTCCTATCACCCCTTTTTTCTTTTCTTTTTTTCGAGATAGAGCGGGTTTAAGGGTTGCCTGGCATTGTGGCATAGTGCACTTTCTGTCTGATACTGTTCTGCACATCAGCAAAATTATCAGCCTGGTAAGTCACAAACTCAGGATGCGGCCAACTATGACATAGTACATTAGCCCACTAGACCACTCAGCTTTGAAGACTAACAGGTGTTTCCATAAACGTATCCTGTTTGTCAGTGATGCACAGCAGAAAAATATTCAGCCCCTGCCAAGTTTCCAACCAAGGACCCTGCCAACTACAACACAGTGCATTAGCCCACTATGTCACCCAGCTCTGAAGAGTAGCAAGTGTTTCCATAAACATATCCTTATTGCCAGTGACACACTGCTTGTACATATAATGGGACAAATGACAACATACTTGGCACTGTGATACAGACACCAAACCAGTACACAGACAAATAACTGTTGATAGATGTACGTGAGGCTTAGAATATCAAGTAGAGCTGACAACTGCACAGACTGTTTTGGAATGTCCACAGTTGTGTCAACTACATTTGGCCCACTTGTCACACAGCATATGCTGTGTGCTGATGTACTGGCAAGTCAGTACACATTCAGATTATGAAACCATGACAGACAGTTCAGTGTCACAAGTCATACCCATCCGATCGCACATGTTCATACCAATTCAGTGTAACAGACTTTATGCATGCAAATATGTCTTGCAAATACACCGGCTATAGTACTGACTTCATAGTTTAATCTGTTACATTCCTAGCTTGTTTAACATTTGTCCCCCCACAGTCCTGGCCTCCATTCCAGTGTGTTGCATGTCAAGTACATGGTTGTTGGAACAATGAAATGACCGAGCCGTGCAATTTTAAGCAGAACTTATTTCTGCTACTGCAGTCACTGCCACCCATACTAGCACCTCAAAGGCCTGTAGATTGGGACACACTTCACAAATATGTATAGGTGTCCTAAATGTCACCTACCACTCTTTGGGTGGCACTATTATATAATGAATGTACCAGAGGCACATGCCTCACCTGGACTGTTATGAGTACCCTCACCCTGGCTATGCTGTGACATCAGAGCTGACATTGCTCCCTCATTCACATATACAGCTTGCTGTCCCACAATGTATTCGTAATCCCCAGTATGGCACCTGGGCAGAATGCAGCAGCTGCAGCCTGCATATATGCATCAGTATGTTCAGATACCTGCTACAGATCTACCATACCCCCCAAAACACCTAGAACAGGGAATCCACACAACACCCATACATAAAGGTGTGGGGGGAATGGTCAAGTGACAGGCACATGTCAAAGACTTTCCCTACAAACATACACAGCTGATAGACCAGCAGCATGTATATTCTGATGCAAATGATGTATGACTCTCACATCTGTCTGTCTCCTTACTGACCTTAACCCACATTGTTAAACAGTAAACTGCTACATAATCAGAAAGTCTGTTCACAATGGCCAAACATAGCATGCAAAACTGTGGACATACCACATAAATCCAAACCATGGACAGTATTACCCTCTGTGATGCTGCAGTCCCCACACCTCGATAACGTCCTTCTCACAGGCCAGGAAAAGGGTCAAGGCCTACATGAAGGCCTCACATACAGCACTGTGTTGCCATGACTTTGGCTAATGAAAATGCAATCCAGCTCTACTGAATTCAATTAGCAAGTCTGAGCCACAGACTGGTGCACAGGCAATCAGATGTTCATGAGCATTACCTACAAATGGCAAGCTGCTGCCTATGGTCTGTGCCTTTCTCTATGATGACAGACTGTGCTATCCTAGCATTCTACAACTGGATTTCTGCACATATACCAAGTATGTAATAGTATTCTCCATGTAATCGGGATGCAGTTGGGGTATGCAGGCATGGGAAATAGGGATTATCACAATAGAGTTCTGTGGTAAATATCTTGGAATTAGACATCGCTGTTAGTCAGCTGTCCAGCAGCTAAAGGCTTCCCTTTTGGCTGTTTCTGCTGTGACATAGCTCACAGTTCTGGCCCCTGAGTCTCCCCAGCAATGGTCAGCTCAATGCAACTGGATTGTGTATTAGACAATAGTGACAGTCAGTAGTGGTGGATATTATTCATTTATATTTGTTGACCGGGAGTGTCCAACTGGACGTAGGTCCATTTTCAGTGGAGGCCGGGGGAGAAAAGCTCCACAGTTAAAATAAACAGGCAGTAGTTACACTGGATTACATAGCGATTAAAATTTACATAGCAATTACTTACAACATATTTACAGATGAAGAACATAGTACATCAGTAGACAACTAGAATCTTTATCTGTGAAGTACATAACAGACATTAACAAATGTTACAAGAAGAAGTTCCTGCTATATAATAAGTACTGGCTTATGAGCATCTGAGTTTGCTATAATCAAGGTAGTTAGTGGAGTGGAAAGAAAGGTAGTTGTTGGATGGGGAGGGTGATATTAGAGTGAGAGTTGCAAGGGCATAGCCAGCATATGCAAAAAGCCAGGATATAGCTGCCATATCACATGATGTACTGTCAGTCTGCTCCTCTCATGCTGTGAATGTCACACATGCATAGTTCAAACATTGTCCAGGTGTCCCTGACTGTTCCTGACGTAGTCTGGCTAGGTCACTGTGTACTAAAGACCCATATATCATCACATGAGAGCTATGTCTGGCATACCTGTTGACCCCCTAGAGCAGGACATCAGATTATAGCCAGTAGTAATAGGGGGACACAGGCTCACCCTTAGCAACTGAGTGTACATATTGAGCATGCAATGTGAGAGAATGAATACAGTAACAGATATTAAAGTACCATAACTGTTTTCTGTGGTGTCTGGTCTGTGACAGCCAGATTCCTCACAGTCTGGAAACAACCAGTACATATTGTCCAACTGATTTCCAGACATCCACATTTGTTTGGCAGAGTGTCCACATATACCAGGCACATGTACACATTCTACAAACATCTGTGTACTGTGGATGTTGGACACCCACAATGAGGATATTCTACAACATGTTTGTAGTGCTGTCTGCAATTGTGCTGCACAGATGTTGCTGGACTGTCCCCATACACCTGTGGTACCACTCACCTATTTGTCAGATGGTGGATGTATGACATCATACTGGTATGTCGCTCATAGGAGACACACCACAGTAGATGCCAGTCATGAGAGTGGACACTTAACAACACAGTCCATCACAGCACACAGGGTCATAACTGGTATACCTAAGATCATACAAGGTTACTAGGCTATTGGCTCTGAGGCCCTGACAAGCCTAGCTATTAGCTTATCCTGAAAAGAATTATCAATCAGCACCTGTTTCCCCTGTCATTGAGGGACACAGGGGGAACCCCTGGGACAGATTTGTGTTACTCATCATGGTTATACTGGATGATGGTCTGCATAATATTCAGTTTGACATGTATGGGAAGTGCATTCCTGAGACAGTTCAGCCTCTGGGAGACAAATCTGTCTGTCTGTCAGGTTTTGTTGATGTCACCTGTCAGATTCAGGCCTATTGTGCTGGTAATGTGGAGGGAAGTAGACTCACATATATAGGGCAGATGCTTGAAGGGTAGAGTCCAACATATGGTTGTAGGAGTGCCACAGCCCACTTCTAGGCAACCTGTCTGATAACGAGTGAGGCACTACTGATTAGAGGCTGTCTTCATGGGACAGGTGTTGGAGGGCATGGCTTACCTATGTGGGTATTACCATGGTCTTTCCAGTTGTTGCAGATGTCTGGACAGGCACATACCAAATGGGCCATTTTACTAAGGTATTGTTGTACTGGCTGAGGACTATACAGAGGTAATGTCAATCTTTTTTTCTGGATGCACTCCCTTTATCTATGACTTTCACCAAGTACGAGGCCTTTCTGACCACTGCCACTACATCATAGTTGAATGCAACATTGTTATCAAGCTGATTACCCAGGTCTGTCAGCACAGGCTGTGTGTTTATGGGGTTGTCAATGATGTGGCAAACAGTTGGGCCGTGTCCTTGCTGTATAGTATAATGGTACTTTTTTTTTTGCATTTAGCTTGAAATCAGGAAATTGGCACCGGTCTGTACCTGAAATAAGCCCCTGTTGCAGTGTGTTAATATCATTTAGTGGGTCAATGACAGACAGCACACAACTTACAGTCACTGCAGCCTTAGTCAGTACCTCCATATGTGGGTGGTGGCAGTTAGCATTCATGCCTAGATACATGTGGGTTATGTAGGGACACTGGCTACCCACAGAGCCTTGACATGTTTACATATTGCACACACATAGGCAATACAGAGTAGCATTGCCATCTTAATGAATACCCAACGTCGGACACTTCTTGTAGTATTGTGAGAGATGGCAGAACAAACCATACCCATGGTTAGTGCAAAGGATAGGATTTCTCTTGGTCTGCCAATATGACATCTTATTTTTGAAGCATTTCCCTAGGTTATGCTATGTCTCGGAACATTCAGGTGTTTCAGATGTAATGACTGGTTTATGCAAGTATTACATGTAGGAAATGTTTGTGTATTGTTGTAAGAAACCTATGTATTGATTTAGCACACCTGGCCAAACACACACACACACACACACACACACACACACACACACACACACACACACACACACACACGCACACACATACACACACACACACACACACACACACACACACACACACACACACACACACACACACACACACACACACATGAACTGCCCTTGTTAAGAGTAGAACTCCTACCTGTCTAGTTGGACATATTATTGCATGCGCCACAGAGCTTATATGTTTTTGTAGTGTTGGACAGTACTATTCAAGTGAACGACATCTGCAGGTGCTGTAAAGGTTGCTCTGGGGGGAGGGCTAACAGGTTTACACAGGCCCTTAAAATGGTATGACCATTGCATACAAAGACAGGGAAGACAGCCACACTGTTGCAAGGGGATATGCATATACACACACATACATTAACACAGTTACTAGTTTTGAGATTAGAACCCCTACCTATTTAGTTGTATGTACTATAGTGCTGTGTGCTTATTGCATGCACCACAGAGCTTATGCATTTGGAGAGTGTCTAACTGACCATCTAAGGTGGATGACACCAGCAAGCCCTATAAAGTAATGCAATAGGGGGATTAATGGCACTCAAAATGGTATAACCATCACACATACACAGAAGGCTGCAGCACACACACCTATACACATATACACTCACACAGTTGCCAGTCCTGAGATTAGAACCCCTATCTATCTAGGTGCACATATGACTGTGCTACACATGTATCACATGCTCCAAAGGGATTATGCACCTGGAGAGTGCTTAACTGTGCATCTAAGGTGGATGACACAAGTAGGTCCAATGGGGGGATTAACAGACCCTCAAAATGGTATAACCATAACACATACACAAAAGGAAACCACACTACTTAAGGGGATAATCTACACACACACACACACACACACACACACACACACACACACACACACACACACACACACACACACACACACACATGCACATGCACACACATACACACACACTGAGTTGCCATTGTTGGGATTAGAACCACTACCTATCAAGCTATATACACTATAGTACTATTTACTTATCACATGCACCACAGAGCTTATGTGCCTGAAGAATGTGTAACTGTGCATCTAAGGTGGATGACAACAGCAGGCCCTGTAATGTAGGCCAATTGGGGGGTTCATAGGTAGGTACAGGCTTTAAAATGTATTGGCATTGCACACACATAGGCAAGAAATAAACACAGCAGCAAGAGGATATACTTACACACACACACACTCACTGAGTTGCCATTGTTGGGATTAGAACCACTACCTATCTAGCGGTATACACTATAATGCTACATAGTTATCAGATGTGCCACAGAGCTTATGCCTTCAGATAGTGCCTGCCACTGCTGTTGGGGTGGATGACATCAGTAGCTGCTGACAGGGAGGCCACTGTTGTGGAGGACAGTAGTCACAGGGCCATAAATTGAGGGACCATTGCTCAGACATAGGCCTGTTGGGCATGTGTATTCTGCTGTATGTGGAATACATAAACAAACAAGGAGGGTGATGTGAGATGAGAACCACTACCTACTATTACACCCTAGACTCACCATACTATTTACACGCACCACTGGTTACAGTTGGTGTATGACTGGCTGCAGCACTACATCACCTTATGCCTTCCTGGGTCTCTCTCTCTCTCTCTCTGTCTCTTTCCCCCTCTGTCTTTCTCTCTATATGTGGTATAGATATATGTACCTATATATATGTATCTATATTAAACTCAACTGATCCAGATATGTACATGAACCAAGAACCAAAAACCAATCAGCCAAGTGAATAAAACAGTCCCAGATTTCCAAGTAGAACCACACATCATGGTATAAAAAGTCGAAACAAACATTTATTGAGCCTTTGATTAAGCCCTTTCATCTGGTTATTTCTTAAGACTTCATCAGAATCAATTTATTAAGTAAGTAATTAAATTTAAATAACTCCAAAATACAATCACCTGACCCTCTCTAAGCAATCAAAAATCATGTGTATTTTATTTAAAAAAGGTTCACAAATAATAAAATATAAACAGCACAGAACACATCATGATGTAATATAATAAAACTGAAGATAAAATAGATCCCATTGTGCCATTAAAAACTGAAACCAATATTTGTAAACCTAAATGACATATGACTTGAGCTTTAAAATACTATTAATACTTAATTGATCATTAAGCCCTCGAAATATATGAGCCTGTAATTTAATCTGCCATATAAGCTCCTTTTTCTAATAAATCTGACCTATGGCCTCCCCTAGGATCTTTATATACTACTTCAACACCACAGAATAAAAATCGATGGCCTGGATTTTGGCCAGCATGTTTGGCCAAGGCATTATTAGATCTAAGATGTCTAATATCTAAGTGATGTTCATAAGTACAATCTCTGAAACATCTTTAGGTTTTGCCCACATAAAAACTTGAGCAGTGTCGACACTGAGCTACATACATTATGCCTCTTGTGTTACAATTACAGTAAAAAAATTAGCTTAATCGACAAACCCTTGACCAAAAAGGTATCGCTAACCCATATATGAATGCACTGGGAACATGACCCACATTTGAAATTTCCATTCCTTCTAGAACTCTTATAGATACAGGAAATGTCTCCATATTCCAGGTAATTTTTTTATAGTTTTACTTTTTCTATAAACTACGCAGGGCTTCTTCCAGTTCCACATATGTCTTATATGTGCCACATACGGATAGATAAGGTTAAGCATGTCTGATGGGAATAGGGAGAGGCAGTTAAGGTATACATAGCTGTCTATATGCACAGAGATATACAGGCATCACAGTTCTATAATCAGATGTGGCTTCAGACATGGGTTGGAATTAGCTAAGTGTAGGATCATGCCCAGTATGACCATCAGTACTTACAATGGGACTCCAGGCTAGATCTACCTGTATTCCAGTCTAGGATTTTGTGTACTACAGCCAATTATCTGCTGAATTTGATGAAACTGCCCAGCACCTCCCTGATATAATGCCTGAGGGATTTCCTGGCTGTGTGCTTTCCATACTATCTGATCCATATCTAGGGTGTGTACAGAGTGTATTGGACTGAAAAGAGTTTTGCATAATATGTCTGGTACATTTTACACTGCACTGTAATTTCTTGGTATGCCAGTGGCAGATCATTATAACATGATGAGAGGAACCGCTGACAGACATTTTGGTTACCAACTTCATACACTGCAGGGAACCCATGCTACTGCATGAACTGTTCTTTTCTGCACTTTCTACATTTGACTGGGCAGTAGTTCCTCCTTCCCTTTATATGTGGGCCTTTGTCCTGCCCTGCTCCGTTTCCTGGCTTTGTCCACAGTTGCTGCTCTACGTAGTTCTAGGTATGCTGTGACTGGGTAAGAGATGAAACATCACACACAGAGCTATGGACTTCACACCTCTGACTCTCCCTATTTAGCAGGTTGTCCAGCATTGTGCACCATACGTCTGCTCTGGTCCTCAGATGGTTTGTGTTGTACTGTTATTACAAGGCTACATGTTGCCCATACCTGTCAAAGTCTTACAGCCAAAAATCTGGACAGGGCCATATATAATGGTGGGATACAGGCCCAAACATGGGGACATGATTTTAATATGGCTCTTACAAATGTAGACAGTTGGTAGAATGGTTTTGTATTAGCATGCATTTTCGGATGGGCATGATGTCTGCATCTGAACTGTCTGTCATTATTTTTTCATAGCAACCTTTATTGATTTGCCAATAGTTTGCCAGACAACTGCAATGTTATGACAAACAGAACAGATATATGAGGCATAAATGTGGACATTCTGCAAAACCCTGTTCATTTGAGGAGCATGGATGCTGCCCACTGACTGGTTGACAGTACTGACACAGTTATGTGACAGCCTTTATATCTTGGTGCTACACTGACTTGTTACAACCTGCTGTTCTACTAGCCAGCGTCTAGGTTACTCAAAGCTGTGTACTGTCCATATCTGTGGCCCCCTGTTCCTCCATTGACTGTGGTTTTGCTCAGCTTTCTTGTAGTAACAAATACTGACATATGGACATTCTGTAGAACTCCTACCATAGGTATGGCTCACATACAAAAGAGTATGTGCAACCAGTTCCGAACCATGTATCCTATCAACCAAGGTAATGTACGTAGCCCACTGAGTCACAACAGCCACCAGATAGTACAGTTTACTTCCTGGCACTATCAAACACAGACATACATAGTAAATTGACCCCTGCATATTGTGGAACGAGTACATATCACCAGGCTGATTGGGCCATCCCAGGGATTGTGTGGTCTGCTGGTATTAACTTGCAAATATACTTTACTGCAGCTGTATAGGAACATGGGTGGGTTGGGGATAGGGGACTCTAGCACTGACAATCAAGCATTACTCCTGTGACCCCAGTGTTTGTAATTCCCTCACATAGTGGAACGGGTTTTGCTGATTTAGGGACTACTGCATATTTGGGGTGACCAGTATTGGGCAGAGGGTTCTTGTTGTTCCACATAGCTGTCAGTTGTCTGTGGCTATCCCAGTAGCCCACTCTATTCCCTTGCATACATGCAACAGGTCCAAACATATGCTACCACAGTCTACTACCCCATTCATTTGTTGAAAAGAAGAGTGCCTTGCTTTGTGTCTGCAGCAGTTGAGAGAACAGTGATTCAGGGCTGACTCTGTCAGATGTACATAGTAGACAGCCTAGATATGATAAGGTACAGGTTGTGTTGTGTGGCTAGCATACTTTTTACTATGTATGTGTGTCAGAGTGAGGTGTCAGTCCCTAGATCCTAGGTTGTCAATACATGTGCTATGAAAAGGCCAGGGAATACTGGACATGCCTACATCTGCCTAAAGGGATAGGCTCAGGGGGTTCCTCCCCTGAGTCCCCCTATGGCTGTGGGGACCTTGGCACTGGTGGGGGGCTGTGTGTCCCTTCCCTGTGATGTTCCTGCTGCAGCTGTTTCAACAGGATCATATTGTATAGCATGGCATATACTGTAAACACGTGTGCACATGTGGCTGAAGAGTACTACAAGGCTCCACCAGATATATTGAGGCAGTGGAACCATGACATGAGCAGCTCAAATACACAGTCTATAATGTTCCTAGTTTCTGCATGTGCCTCATTATGGCATTCTTCAGTAGGTGTGTGTGTATTTCTGATGGGTGTCATCATCCACAGTTCCAGTGCGTAGCCAGCATCCCCCAGTAGATGGATGCATGGGATGTCCCCCTAGCAAACATCTAGAGCCTTCACCCTTTCCTCCAGTTCTGTCAGCTTTTGAGGATGTGTATGTCAATTTCAACAATTTTTCTGATAGTCAGCCAACTGCCCCTAAATAGTCAGATAGAATGCATAATGTTCCTCAGTCTTTTAAATTGTTATACACTATTCCCAAACCTGACCCAGCAGCTATGGCTATAGCCTTAGTTAATTCTACTGCTGCTAAATATTTAGTTAATTCCAATCCTACATTTTGTGATACGTATGGAAAGATTATTGATATGTAAGGGGACATGTGTATGCTTCTGCAACTTTGATTTTTAAAAATTTTTAATTGTTAGGCTCATATATAAATATTTATTTTGACTAATTGTGAAAGCATGAGGAATATTTTGTCTGCAGTTTTTTTTTCTTGTAAGAAAAATCTGCTTTAAATAATTTAGCTTATTCAATTGTACAAGTCATGACTCATTGTTTCCATATGATGTCAAAATTAGATTTTAAATTCTCTTCTAGATAAAGATGTTTTTGGTTCCTCTGCTGCAGAAGTGATCAAAAAGTGTGATGAAAGGGGTAAGTTGATGCAAGTAATCTCTTAATTTTTTTCAGTCGTCCCTTTTCAAAATTTTCTAAGGCATTGTCTAACCTTTCATCCAGTTTTGGCAAAATACAAAATAAATGGTCTCAACAGAATACAGGTAAACAGATGTTTAAGAAGAAATGGCAAGGTGGTTTCAAAAAGAATCCAGGAAACCTTCAAAATGAAGGACAGTCCAACAAATCAGAATGAATAATTAAGGGACCTTGACTCCCTCACCCACTACCCTGGCAACCCACTTTCCCTTTCAGAATGTCTGAATCACCACTTTTCTCTTCGGCAACAAATAGTTTCAGACAAATGGTTTCTGAAGATCTTTTATCAAGGCTGCAGATTGCAGTGGGAGGAAATTCTTCCTTTCCATGGGGCAATCCCTCTTCCACCAGACCAGACCAGATGCTTTTATTTCTACTTTTCCTTCACCACATGCTGTCCCAGGGGTTAATAGACCTAGTAATGTTTTTATTTAAGGATGTTTTTAGTGCTAAAGAAAGACAGTGTTTGTAAACCAGCTCTGGAACTTTCTTTCCTAAGCATGTTTGTGAAAGTGCCCAAGTTCAAAATGATGTCACTTCACAATTTGTTACCCCTTCTTCCTCTTTCAGTTCCATGGTAACACTAGATTTTAAAGATGCTTATCATTACATCACTATTCATACAGACTTCAGGTGTTTCTTAAGGGTTTGTGTGTCTGGATAACATTATCAGTTCTCTGCCTTACCCTTTGAACTATCCATCACACCAGAAGTGTTCACTAAGTGTTTATCTCTATTTATAGCACACTTCAGGTACAGAGTATCTACATATTTTCATATTTAGACACTTGCTTATCTTTTCATATTCTTTTTCAGTGTCAGGAATCTTTCACATGGCTGAGAGATCTCTTACAGAATCTGGGGTTTCAAAAGAACACTCAAAATTCTTTTTTTTAACTCTTTCATACAGGATTGTGCTCTCGTGGTGTCATTTGGATACCACAGTTGCAAAATGTTCTTCTACAAGAAAATAGATCTCTATCTAGATTTATTATTAAGGTTTTCCACTCACACTTTGGTTACAGTAAGGGAATAACTCAAGAATTATTGTCTCATGACATCTTTGAGTCTCATGATACCCCTGGCAAGACTCCACATGAGAAAGACAAAATTGCATAGTAGCCTCTTTGGTCACAGCAGTAGCATCCTTTACTTTGTCTTTTCAAAGCCTAGTACTAGGATTTATCAGAAGAGAAATCACTTGGTGGAGACAGACAATATCCTTAAATCCATATATCTCCTCTTTCCTTGTTTTAAAAATGGTCAGTCACCAGACTTTGCTTGGAGAGCAGTTTCAGGAGGGATAAAAGTCCAAGGTATGTGGGACACCAAGGACAGATGCAAGCACATAAATATAAAACAGGTGTTTGCTCTGATCAAGTTATTCAACTCTCTGAACCATCTTTGGTCTCAGGGACCTCTTCAAGTTGTTATAGACAAAACCACAGTCATGTGGTACATGAACAAGTAAGGAGGAACCAGTTTGCACCCCCTTTGCAGACTAGCTGTGTTAACTTAACTTCACAGCACAATCCTACATTCCATCAGGGCAAAACTGTGTGGCAGACCAGCTGAGTATGACAAGGAGAGGCACTAATGAATGAAAACTAGATTGGGGTTCTTCCAAGATTTGACCCAAATGTGCAAATCTCCTCAAGTAGATCACTTTGCCTTCTCTCTGAACAATCAGCTGGTAAGACTCTACTCCATGACTCCATCCAAGAAGGCCTTGAAGACAGAGAACTTTTTTTTCCCTTGGACAATAATATTCCTTTATGCTTTTTTACCCTTTCCACTGATATTCAGGGTAGTTCTGATGATTCAGAAGGAATCCTCCAAGATCATTGTAATGAATCCCTTCTGTGTCAGGCATCCCTTCTTTTTTTTTTCCATGATATGAATCTTTTGCTTTGTGGCTGTGGTGGTGCAGCTGTTATCATTGCTGCCACACAGCAAGAGGTTTTCCGGTTTGATTCTCTGCTGGGGTACCTTCTATGCAGAGTCTGTATGTCCTCCCTGTGGTCGCTTGGGTTTCCTCTAGGTGCTCTGGTTTTCTACCACATCCCAAAGATATGCTGTATGTGGATCGGACACTCTAAATTGGCCCTAGGCATGAGTGCATGCATGTGTGTGCCTTCTGTGAAAGTTTGGGTGCTGGGCTAGCAACTCGACACTGTAAAAACTCTACTGCCAATCATGAGTGGACAGGTGATCCGCTGTGACAACCCCTAACTGGGAAAAGCCAAAAAAAGAAGAAGAATGAATCTGTTGCTTTCTTTTCTTTCATTTTTAACTCAGATACCAGATAGAATCTTATTTAAGTTTAAAGTCATTTCTTGATTTTCCGATTCCTCACTACACTCGGGCTCACTCTGCTCCCCTACCCTACCCTACCCCCATTCCCACCCACCCCCACTTTAATTTCCTTTATACCTAACTAAACTACACCCCTTTTTTCCTACCAGTGATCTCTCTCCCCACCCATCCTCACCCCTTACATCACTGTTCACTTTCACTAACTCTCTCTCCCGATCAACACCTATCTCTCAGCTCTTTAGCCTTCCACCAAGCTACAACTCGCCCCCACTAATCTATTTTTCTCCTATTATCTGTTATTCCCCTCCTCCACTATGTTGCTCCATCACTCTTTCATCACTACACAATACTTGTATTCTTTCTCTAGCTTGCCTATAATGCCACTGATATCCACTATCCAGACATTTTTTACTATTGCTCCCCAACACTCACACATACCTCTCCTCTACCTCAATCTAAATCTTTTAGTCATATCAGCCTTCTTTTAGTCTACAGTTACACCACTGTTCTCTTCTCTTTTAAATATATACACTCTACAAACTCTTGCCTATCTATTTAGAGGTATGATCAACTAATTAACAAATGTAAATACCCAGTACTGCATTCCTTAACCTATATTAAACTCTAGTATGATATCCATCCCAACCCAGGCCCAAATTGTGACCTCCCTCACTATCAGCAATTTCCCTTTGACTCCATTTCTTCTAGTACAAACCCACATTTGTCTGAATCAACTCTACATACCTCACTACCTACAACTTCCAATTCTGATCTTCAAATAACCAATTTCAATCTCAGAAGCTTCATGAATAAAATCACCATATTCCATGCCACCTTAGCCTCCTATTCTCCAACATAACTGTCATAAATGAAATATGGTTAAAGCCCCATATCAAGGACTCTGAGATCACAATTAATGACTACAATATTTTTAGACACAAGAGGTTAATCAAAAGAGGTGTAGGTGTGGCTATTATGTTTAAAGACTCTCTGACAATTGAAAAACTAAACTGTACTCACCCAGACATTCCCAATGCTGAAATCTCTACTACTCACCTAAGTATTAATAATCACATAACCATTAATATCATAGCCATCTACCTGTCCCCAGGTAACAACCTATCCTTCATAGAATCCCTGTTCTTGTGGTCTGCTTCCTCCTTCAGCCAAGAAGCTATTATACATGGGGACTTTATTCTGGACTGGCTATCCTGTGCCTCTAACTACCCTACTGACTTTATTAACCTATACAATTTCACACAAACTATTAATTATCCCACATGTGCTAACAAGCATTACAAAAAAAATCATTACTTGACTGAATATTAACCGACAAACCTAACATGGGGTACCAGTCTGGATGTCTACCAGTCACACTGAGTGATCATGTCCCCACATTTCTAGTCAGAAAAAAAATTCAAAAGCAAACATGCATTCCTTTCAAGTACATCTGCAGTAAAAAATCTTCTCTTCTGATATATTTAATCGACTTCTTCAACGCTGTGACTGGTCACCTCTAAAAAAACTACAACTAGTCCTTGCAGTTGAATACTTCAACACCACATTCCTTGACATCTTAAATAATCTTGCCCCTTCCAGTAAAATTTGTCTCAAATCCAAACAATCACTATAGCTATCTAATGATGCCAAACTACTAATTAAACAAAGGGATAGATCCTATATCATACCAGCAAATATAAAAACAGCTTCTACCTCTATCAACAGCTAAGAAACAATTTAAGAAACAAGTTATCAATGATAAAAAAACTTACTTTGTAAACGGTAATAAAAATCCAGGATCACCCGTAGAGACAATAATTCAAGTAGTTCCAGTGATGAGCGTATAAAACCAATCTTTATTCCCAAAACAGCTTCTTTTACAAGGGTAAAAAACAAAATCAGGACAAGCGCTTTCACCTGGACCATTCCAGGCTTTATCAAGTCAAAGTGAATGCAAATAGGAAAGAAACCTTTTAAATAGGTTTTACTAATTGATCACATGCTCGTATGGCTATTAGTAAATGAATTGATGACACCTAATAAAGGTAAAGAGCTTTTGCTTGTATACATTGTATGTGTTGAAAATTCTGCGACTCTAAACATAATGTAATCACCAAAATTATGCGAGCAACAGTTGCTATATGCATACCACAAACTGTCCCATATTTAAAATATTTATCAAAAAACAATTTTAAAAATGTTTTAAAAGAACTTTAAAATCATTTGATTGAGGAATGTTCCGTAGGAGGTAAGTTGGCATCAAGACATGTTCTATTCGAAAATAAAATAGAGAACAACAACAATGAAAATGAATATGGAAATGAAACTAAAACCTGAGTGTAAAATTTCTAACTATGAGGGGGAGTTTTGTGTAACTACAATCTAGCTCTTCTAAGCTTGAGAACTGGGCCTATACTCAACATACCGTTCAGACCCGGTGTTTTTCCGGCATCAAGCCTGAGCTGCCAGATTAACTCCCTAAATTCCAAGGTGGATTCCCAGTCGCCTCCTCTATTATTGGGATGTACCTGTTCAAGTACCATAAAAGCAAGCTTGAAATTGGGGCATATAAGGGAGTGCTTGAAAAATGCGTTACTTTCCTTCATTTTGCCTATATCATAAGTGTGTTCGTATATTCTCTTTCTAAGCTCTCTTTCGGTTTTTCCTATATAAAACGCACCACAGGTGAGACAGTAACCCATATAAACCACACCTTTTGTGTTGCAAGTAAAATGCCCATGGGGTTTCAAATTGGTTTTGCGTGCTTTCAAATATATGTGGTTGTTGTTGATCATAAAGGAGCACTGTTTACAAGCACCACATTTAAAAGTGCCATTCTTTTGTTGTGTTGTCATATGGACTGTGTTGTTTCTTTTCTCAAAAATCTCTTTTAGGTTGCGTCCTCTTTTTCTGACAAATGCTGTTTTTTTGGGAATTAAATGCTTGAACTCTTCATTGGTTTCTAAAACAAACCAAAACTTAGAAATAGTATTTTCTATTTCTTTTGAATTCTCTGAGAAAGTGTAAATAAAATTACCAGCATTTTCCAGTGCGTGCGTGTTTGAAACCCTTGGGATGGGAATAGTAATGTTCTTGTTCCCTAGTAATGGTGTGTATAATAGATCCCTTTTAGTTGAAATCTCATGAATGAAATTATTCACTAGGTCATCTGGGTAACCCCTTTCTGTGAACATGACTTTTAAATTGTTTGCTTCATCAATGAAATCAGACAGCCTACTACACATACGGGAAGCTCTAATGAGTAATCCCTTTAATATTCCTTTCTTTTGATGGAATGGGTGCTGACTGTTAAAATGCAGTAGTGAGTTCGAGAAAGAGGGTTTCCTGTAGACCTTGGAGTATAATTCTGATGACTGAGAATCCCTAAAAATTGCAACATCCAAATAGTGAAGTTCATTCTCACTGATTTCATGTGTAAACGTTAAAAAATCTGTGGTTGAATTGATGTATTCCAAAAAACATGAAACTTGTTCTCTGGTGCCATCCCAAATAATACAAATGTCATCTAGATAGCGACAATAAAAAGTAATGTGTTGTGCCCAAGTAGATTGAAAAATGTAAGCTTGCTCCCACCTGTGTAATACTACATTTGCATACACAGTTGCGCAAGAAGCGCCCATAGCAACCCCCTTTAATTGCTTGAACAGTTCACCATTAAAAAACACATAGCTGTTATCCAGGATGATGTTTAACATTTCAGTTGTTAAATTGATAAAATTACTACTTAACCTGGTTTCATGCTTAAGGAAATCGGTGAACCACTCAACACCTATGGTGTGGGGAATGCTGGGGAATAAATCCTTGATGTCCACAGTTATCATTAGTGAAGAAGTATGACATTTTTCTTTTGGAAAGTGTCTGAGAAACTCCCAGGAGTCCTTAACCACATGAGTCATTGCCAAGGTGTATTGTTTGGTAATGAAGTCAATAAATTTGGCTATGGGTTCCGTTACCCCACCCGCACCAGAAACAATCGGTCTAAATGAAAGAGGATGAGTACCTTTGTGGGTTTTGGGGATTCCAAAAATAATGGGAACCCTGGGTTTGTTGACTAATAAGAAATTATAAAGTTTCTCGTTAATGGCCCCTTGTAAAAGATGGTCATAAAGTGTGTATTTTATCTTAGCTAGGGCAATATTATACTCATTACGAGATGTCAGACAATATTGATTATCGTCATGTAGCATATTGTGTATGCTTTCCTCATAATGTGGTCGTACATCAGTACGACCCCACCACCCTTATCTGGCTTCATTACCCTGACATGTTCCTTAGTTAACATGGAGATGTATTCAAGTTCCTGCATGGTCATATTGGATTGTTGTGCCTCTGTGAAGTGGAGAAACCTGTCACGTAATTCTTGTTCAACCAATTCTTCATAAAGTTTTAACGGTTGTGCCATGGGGGGGTTAAAGGTGCTTTTTCTGTTAAGCCCATTAGGGGTACATGTTTCATTTTTAAAGAAGTATTTCAAATTTAGTCCTCTGGTGAACAGTTTAAGGTCCACCAGTAGACTTGCTAAATTTACTCTGCTAGAAGGCATGAATTGAAAGCCTTTTGTAAAGATTCTAAAAGGTGTTTCATCTATCAATACTTCAGTATAATTATAAATATTGAAATTGTTCATTTTAAACACCTTACAATTACTTCCATCAAGTACAATAATACTGTCATTGTTAACAGTATAATTGACTGGGGTGAAAAAGTTGGATAATGTAGGTATATCGGGAAACTTGTCAGTATGTGTGTCAAGATTTATTTGTTGTTCCACCTCGGCCCTAACCTCTGTGGTTTGTACCCCCACCCCCTGGTTCTCCCCGGGGGATAGTGAAAATCCTGGTTCCGTTCTCTTCTATCTTTCTCAGCCAAGCGTTCACTCCTTCGGGGGGCTTCGTTGTAGTTATGCTGGAAAACTTCATCTGCTCCATTGTCAACTGTGCTGTTGTATCTAACATCATTTGTTGGTTTGTTATGACAGGGGTATGCTACTTCCTCCTTATACTCGTGCATGTCCCTTTCAAGTTTTCTAATCTTTCTAGTTATAATTTTGGAGCAAAACTGATCTACTTCATCAAAGACCTTGTCATAGTCATGTTTGGCCATGCCAAAGTCAGTGTCTGAAATAACTGTGTGGTGCAGACTATTCAATTCCTCAGTAAATGCCCTTGCCTTCTTCTCGTATTCCTCAATCATGACTTTCATAACTTCTAGTCCTGCTCAATCAAAAATGTCACATAATTGCTTATACTGTACAGTACCTTGTTTTACAAAATTCGGAAATTTAAAAAAAGTAACCCCTTTGGGATACGCTTGACCCTGACACATTCTGTTAAGTAATCTATTTCACATTGGTTGCTTTTCAAAGCATAAAGTTTACTTTTGAATGCATCGAAGTCTGTTTCAATAGACACAGAACCAAAGTGATTAACAGTACCTTTGTTGAAGTTAAAGGGCTGATTCGCCCAATTGGCAAAATCAAAATCTTTTACTTTGTCCCTGGTTCTTTTAGAACGAGCTCCAGGGTTGTTGTGGTTACTGATAGTCCTTCCGCCTTCCTGGGCTACACGGTTCCCGTTAGTAACCTCCGACGATACTCTGGCACAGTCTGCATCCGCGTCGGCAGTTTGCTGTGTCGATGGAATGTTTATGGTTGTGGAAGTAGGTGTTTTCAAGGCATCCTTTTGCTGCTGTCTAAGCAGCCCTTTTAGCTCGGTTAACATGCCGAGCACTTGGTTGAATTCTGCTCGTGTTACAGGAAGTTCTTGTTCTCTATCCTGTAGCAAGCATGGTGTGACTGCTGGGTTGAACTCCTCTACACCGGTGGTCATGGTAGCAAACAGCAACAAATGAACCACGAAAAACAGAAGAGCAACCAGTAATAAAAATCCAGGATCACCCGTAGAGACAATAATTCAAGTAGTTCCAGTGATGAGCGTATAAAACCAATCTTTATTCCCAAAACAGCTTCTTTTACAAGGGTAAAAAACAAAATCAGGACAAGCGCTTTCGCCTGGACCATTCCAGGCTTTATCAAGTCAAAGTGAATGCAAATAGGGAAGAAACCTTTTAAATAGGTTTTACTAATTGATCACATGCTCGTATGGCTATTAGTAAATGAATTGATGACACCTAATAAAGGTAAAGAGCTTTTGCTTGTATACATTGTATGTGTTGAAAATTCTGCGACTCTAAACATAATGTAATCACCAAAATTATGCGAGCAACAGTTGCTATATGCATACCACAAACTGTCCCATATTTAAAATATTTATCAAAAAACAATTTTAAAAATGTTTTAAAAGAACTTTAAAATCATTTGATTGAGGAATGTTCCGTAGGAGGTAAGTTGGCATCAAGACATGTTCTATTCGAAAATAAAATAGAGAACAACAACAATGAAAATGAATATGGAAATGAAACTAAAACCTGAGTGTAAAATTTCTAACTATGAGGGGGAGTTTTGTGTAACTACAATCTAGCTCTTCTAAGCTTGAGAACTGGGCCTATACTCAACATACCGTTCAGACCCGGTGTTTTTCCGGCATCAAGCCTGAGCTGCCAGATTAACTCCCTAAATTCCAAGGTGGATTCCCACTCTCCTCCTCTATTATTGGGATGTACCTGTTCAAGTACCATAAAAGCAAGCTTGAAATTGGGGCATATAAGGGAGTGCTTGAAAAATGCGTTACTTTCCTTCATTTTGCCTATATCGTAAGTGTGTTCGTATATTCTCTTTCTAAGCTCTCTTTCGGTTTTTCCTATATAAAACGCACCACAGGTGAGACAGTAACCCATATAAACCACACCTTTTGTGTTGCAAGTAAAATGCCCATGGGGTTTCAAATTGGTTTTGCGTGCTTTCAAATATATGTGGTTGTTGTTGATCATAAAGGAGCACTGTTTACAAGCACCACATTTAAAAGTGCCATTCTTTTGTTGTGTTGTCAGATGGACTGTGTTGTTTCTTTTCTCAAAAATCTCTTTTAGGTTGCGTCCTCTTTTTCTGACAAATGCTGTTTTTTTGGGAATTAAATGCTTGAACTCTTCATTGGTTTCTAAAACAAACCAAAACTTAGAAATATTTTTTTCTATTTCTTTTGAATTCTCTGAGAAAGTGTAAATAAAATTACCAGCATTTTCCAGTGCGTGCGTGTTTGAAACCCTTGGGTTGGGAATAGTAATGTTCTTGTTCCCTAGTAATGGTGTGTATAATAGATCCCTTTTAGTTGAAATCTCATGAATGAGATTATTCACTAGGTCATCTGGGTAACCCCTTTCTGTGAACATGACTTTTAAATTGTTTGCTTCATCAATGAAATCATGTTGAAATCATCCCTGTTTTGGGAATAAAGATTGGTTTTATACGCTCATCACTGGAACTACTTGAATTATTGTCTCTACGGGTGATCCTGGATTTTTATTACTGGTTGCTCTTCTGTTTTTCATGGTTCATTTGTTGCTGTTTGCTACCATGACCACCGGTGTAGAGGCGTTCAACCCAGCAGTCACACCATGCTTGCTACAGGATAGAGAACAAGAACTTCCTGTAACACGAGCGGAATTCAACCAAGTGCTCGGCATGTTAACCGAGCTAAAAGGGCTGCTTAAACAGCAGCAAAAGGATGCCTTGAAAACACCTACTTCTGCAACCATAAACATTCCATCGACACAGCAAACTGCCGACGCGGATGCAGACTGTGCCAGAGTATCGTCGGAGGTTACTAACGGGAACCATGTAGCCCAGGAAGGCGGAAGGACTATCAGTAACCGCAACAACCCTGGAGCTCGTTCTAAAAGAACCAGGGGCAAAGTAAAAGATTTTGATTTTGCCAATTGGGCGAATCAGCCCTTTAACTTCAACAAAGGTACTGTTAATCACTTTGGTTCTGTGTCTGTTGAAACAGACTTCGATGCATTCAAAAGTAAACTTTATGCTTTGAAAAGCAACCAATGTGAAATAGATTACTTAACAGAATGTGTCAGGGTCAAGCGTATCCCAAAGGGGTTACGTTTTTTTAAATTTCCGAATTTTGTAAAACAAGGTACTGTACAGTATAAGCAATTATGTGACATTTTTGACCGAGCAGGACTAGAAGTTATGAAAGTCATGATTGAGGAATACGAGAAGAAGGCAAGGGCATTTACTGAGGAATTGAATAGTCTGCACCACACAGTTATTTCAGACACTGACTTTGGCATGGTCAAACATGACTATGACAAGGTCTTTGATGAAGTAGATCAGTTTTGCTCCAAAATTATTACTAGAAAGATTAGAAAACTTGAAAGGGACATGCACGAGTATAAGGAGGAAGTAGCATACCCCTGTCATAACAAACCAACAAATAATGTTAGATACAACAGCACAGTTGACAATGGAGCAGATGAAGTTTTCCAGCATAACTACAACGAAGCCCCCCAAAGGAGTGAACGCTTGGCTGAGAAAGATAGAAGAGAACGGAACCAGGAGTTTCACTATCCCCCGGGGAGAACCAGGGGGTGGGGGTACAAACCACAGAGGTTAGGGCCGAGGTGGAACAACAAATAAATCTTGACACACATACTGACAAGTTTCCCGATATACCTACATTATCCAACTTTTTCACCCCAGTCAATTATACTGTTAACAATGACAGTATTATTGTACTTGATGAAAGTAATTGTAAGGTGTTTAAAATGAACAATTTCAATATTTATAATTATACTGAAGTATTGATAGATGAAACAGCTTTTAGAATCTTTACAAAAGGCTTTCAATTCGTGCCTTCTAGCAGAGTAAATTTAGCAAGTCTACTGGTGGACCTTAAACTGTTCACCAGAGGACTAAATTTGAAATACTTCTTTAAAAATGAAACATGTACCCCTAATGGGCTTAACAGAAAAAGCACCTTTAACCCCTCCATGGCACAACCGTTAAAACTTTATGAAGAATTGGTTGAACAAGAATTACATGACAGGTTTCTCCACTTCACAGAGGCACAACAATCCAATATAACCATGCAGGAACTTGAATACATCTCCATGTTAACTAAGGAACATGTCAGGGTAATGAAGCCAGATAAGGGTGGTGGGGTCGTACTGATGTACGACCACACTTATGAGGAAAGCATACACAATATGCTACATGACGATAATCAATATTGTCTGACATCTCGTAATGAGTATAATATTGCCCTAGCTAAGATAAAATACACACTTTATGACCATCTTTTACAAGGGGCCATTAACGAGAAACTTTATAATTTCTTATTAGTCAACAAACCCAGGGTTCCCATTATTTTTGGAATCCCCAAAACCCACAAAGGTACTCATCCTCTTTCATTTAGACCGATTGTTTCTGGTGCGGGTGGGGTAACGGAACCCATAGCCAAATTTATTGACTTCATTACCAAACAATACACCTTGGCAATGACTCATGTGGTTAAGGACTCCTGGGAGTTTCTCAGACACTTTCCAAAAGAAAAATGTCATACTTCTTCACTAATGATAACTGTGGACATCAAGGATTTATTCCCCAGCATTCCCCACACCATAGGTGTTGAGTGGTTCACCGATTTCCTTAAGCATGAAACCAGGTTAAGTAGTAATTTTATCAATTTAACAACTGAAATGTTAAACATCGTCCTCGATAACAGCTATGTGTTTTTTAACGGTGAACTGTTCAAGCAATTAAAGGGGGTTGCTATGGGCACTTCTTGCGCAACTGTGTATGCAAATGTAGTATTACACAGGTGGGAGCAAGCTTACATTTTTCAATCTACTTGGGCACAACACATTACTTTTTATTGTCGCTATCTAGATGACATTTGTATTATTTGGGATGGCACCAGAGAACAAGTTTCATGTTTCTTGGAATACATCAATTCAACCACAGATTTTTTAACATTTACACATGAAATCAGTGAGAATGAACTTCACTATTTGGATGTTGCAATTTTTAGGGATTCTCAGTCATCAGAATTATACTCCAAGGTCTACAGGAAACCCTCTTTCTCGAACTCACTACTGCATTTTAACAGTCAGCACCCATTCCATCAAAAGGAAGGAATATTAAAGGGATTACTCATTAGAGCTTCCCGTATGTGTAGTAGGCTGTCTGATTTCATTGATGAAGCAAACAATTTAAAAGTCATGTTCACAGAAAGGGGTTACCCAGATGACCTAGTGAATAATCTCATTCATGAGATTTCAACTAAAAGGGATCTATTATACACACCATTACTAGGGAACAAGAACATTACTATTCCCAACCCAAGGGTTTCAAACACGCACGCACTGGAAAATGCTGGTAATTTTATTTACACTTTCTCAGAGAATTCAAAAGAAATAGAAAATACTATTTCTAAGTTTTGGTTTGTTTTAGAAACCAATGAAGAGTTCAAGCATTTATTTCCCAAAAAAACAGCATTTGTCAGAAAAAGAGGACGCAACCTAAAAGAGATTTTTGAGAAAAGAAACAACACAGTCCATATGACAACACAACAAAAGAATGGCACTTTTAAATGTGGTGCTTGTAAACAGTGCTCCTTTATGATCAACAACAACCACATATATTTGAAAGCACGCAAAACCAATTTGAAACCCCATGGGCATTTTACTTGCAACATAAAAGGTGTGGCTTATATGGGTTACTGTCTCACCTGTGGTGCGTTTTATATAGGAAAAACCGAAAGAGAGCTTAGAAAGAGAATATACGAACACACTTACGATATAGGCAAAATGAAGGAAAGTAACGCATTTTTCAAGCACTCCCTTATATGCCCCAATTTCAAGCTTGCTTTTATGGTACTTGAACAGGTACATCCCAATAATAGAGGAGGAGACTGGGAATCCACTTTGGAATTTAGGGAGTTAATCTGGCAGCTCAGGCTTGATGCCGGAAAAACACCGGGTCTGAACGGTATGTTGAGTATAGGCCCAGTTCTCAAGCTTAGAAGAGCTAGATTGTAGTTACACAAAACTCCCCCTCATAGTTAGAAATTTTACACTCAGGTTTTAGTTTCATTTCCATATTCATTTTCATTGTTGTTGTTCTCTATTTTATTTTCGAATAGAACATGTCTTGATGCCAACTTACCTCCTACGGAACATTCCTCAATCAAATGATTTTAAAGTTCTTTTAAAACATTTTTAAAATTGTTTTTTGATAAATATTTTAAATATGGGACAGTTTGTGGTATGCATATAGCAACTGTTGCTTGCATAATTTTGGTGATTACATTATGTTTAGAGTCGCAGAATTTTCAACACATACAATGTATACAAGCAAAAGCTCTTTACCTTTATTAGGTGTCATCAATTCATTTACTAATAGCCATACGAGCATGTGATCAATTAGTAAAACCTATTTAAAAGGTTTCTTCCCTATTTGCATTCACTTTGACTTGATAAAGCCTGGAATGGTCCAGGCGAAAGCGCTTGTCCTGATTTTGTTTTTTACCCTTGTAAAAGAAGCTGTTTTGGGAATAAAGATTGGTTTTATACGCTCATCACTGGAACTACTTGAATTATTGTCTCTACGGGTGATCCTGGATTTTTATTACTGGTTGCTCTTCTGTTTTTTGTGGTTACTTTGTAAACGGCCAACTAAAGCATCAGCACAACCCCGAAAAGTTTTTGCAAAACATCAACCATCTCCTTAACCCCAAGAAAACATTCACCCCTACTCCTTCCACATCTAATTCCTCTGAGCCCTTAGCTTCACAGTTCAACTCTCACTTTATCAAGTCAATCACCTCCATCCTAGTCAACAAACAAAACCTACTCCTCTCAGTCCCCATCTCAACCACCGAGAATACAAACTCTTTCTCCTTCAAACCTATTTAAACATCTTACATACAAAATCCTAAGTAAACTAAAGTCCTGCTGTCTTGCTGCCGACCATCTACCCAATGAATTTCTAAAAGTATCCACTCTTTCCATTGCCTACCCCATATCCATTCAAATTAATCACTCTATCTCAGAACAGTATGTGCCTCACCTCTGGAAGATTTCTCACATCATACCTCCCCATAAGGGAAGACCCTCTAAAGATATTTCAAACTAATGATCCCACTGCCATCCTCTCTCTCATAGCAAAAATCCTTGAAAAATGTATACACCAACAACTCATGTTCTATCTCACCACTAACAATCTACTATCCATTTCTCAGCATGGTTTCAGACATAAACATAGTACTAACACAGCTCTAATAACCTTCACTGATATTCATTACCTCAACTATGAAGACCAGCTAGTCTCCTCAATTTTCCTGGACATGTCAAAAGCCTTTGGCACCATATCCCACCAATTGCTACTCAACAAACTTGCAACTTATAATCTAAGTCCATTATCCCTTCCATGGTTACACAGCTGTCTGTCTAACCAAAAACAGGCTACAAAATGGGAGAACAAACTCTCCCCTCTACTACCAGTAACCGCTAGAGCACCCCGAGGTTCCATAACTGGTGCCCACCTTTTTGTCTTATTTACCAATAACCTACATTCTGCCACTCAGTTTGCCACTGTCATCCAATATGCAGATAATGCCCCTCTTATCTGTTCAGCCTTCTCCATGCAAGAACTTCAACAAAAAATGCAAAAAGCTTTCCTAGACATTGAAAATTACCTCTATAACCATCAACACATTTCAAATCCAAACAAAACTAATGCTTTTCACAAATAAATCATCCAAGCACAGCTCTCTACCTCTCTATATTCTCTCCTCTAATGGCACAATGATTAGACCTATACACGAGACCAAGCTCGTAGGAGTTATTATAGAGAGCAAACTAAAATTTGACAAACACATGTCACTATCAATCAAGAAAGTTTACACAAAACTTGGAGCTCTATATAGGGCCAAACCATGCCTCACAAACCAAGCCAGACTAGCCACAGCTAGATCTAATTTACTTTCTACCCTATACTACTGCGCACAAATCTTCACCAATCTGTGTAAGACTGACATTAATCACCATCATTGTTCTGTTCTGCAAATACTTAACTGATTGGAATTACCAAACCTATTTAAACTAAACCAACTTACTTTTGCCCAAAAGTAAAACATCACTCCAGTAATTTCCCTGAACTCTCATGCCTGGTTCAACCAAACTTTAACTGTAGATCTCTTAGATCTTCTGATAGATTAATGTTAAAAGTTACCCAGTCTCATAATTATTATGGCAACTCCCTCTACTCACATAAAATAGCTAAGGAATGGAATACTCTTCCTCAACACCTCCAAAATAACCCCAACATATCCTCATTTAAAAAATAGCTTAAGAGTTTTTCTCAATAGCAAATGGCTCTGCCCCTGTAATGCTTCTGGCTAGTTGGCTTTCTCCTATTACTTCACATCCCTCTTTCTCACATACCACTTTTCTCTTTGTAAGCAACTTGTGCTTTCAAACCCTTGTTGTTTTCCTTTTTTTTCAGATGGATGCAGCTCTTTCTCTGCTAGAGCTTGTACACTTCTATATTGTTTTTTAATATGTGTCTTAATGACTATTGCTCCCATATGTAACTATGTTTTATCTTTTATAATTACTGCTAATTTTTTTGTGTTTTATGACTACTTATTCTATCTTATTTAACTCTGTTAAATTTTGTTTGTATTAACTAATTGCACCATTCTGGAGAGTTTCCCCTGGGTCTCTGCTGAAATCATGCTACTTGCCCAGTCAGACACTACCCAGTTAACAAATGTAAATAAATAATAACATAACTTCAAATTTTGAAATGACCAGGAGCAGTTACTGCAAATTTCTTCCGAGAATGGATCTACATTCACATGATCAGGTGTGTTTGATACACCACAACCCTAATCAACTTCAGTTGACTGCCTGGATGATAGGGTCTTAATTCTGTTTAGGCCCCTGTTTACTGAGGATGTGCTAATGGAGGCAAGAAAGCCTGTGACTAGAAAATCATATATTAGCAAATTAAAAAGGTTTTCTAGTGGGTGCTGACAGCATAACCAGTGCTCATTCAGGCCTAATTTTTCTCTGGTTTTACAATATTTGTGTGAGTTACTTTCCTATAGCCTTTCCTACTCCTCTGCCAAGGTTCATTGATCATCCATATAAGCATGTATGCCCATGGATCCTCCTCTTTCAATGCATTCTCATGAGAAAATGTTTTTGAAAGGGGTTTTGGGTAAGAGGCTTCAAGGAATACCCATGGCCCCTTCTTGGGATCTTAATTTTGTGCTATACAAGCTTATACTTGCTCCAGATGAAGCAGCCAACCTGGCTTATTTGAGGTTCTTAACACTAGAAACAATTTTATTAATTTATCTGACCTCTGCAAGAAGAGTACCTAAGTTGTAGGCTGTTATGTTGAGTCAACCCTATCTTATTTTTCACAGAGATAGAGTTTCTTTAAAAACTAATCCTTCTTGTATGCCTAAAGTGGGATCCAAATTTTCTTTAAGCCAAACTATTGATCACCCCATTTTCTTTCCTGAACCTAAAAATGAAGAAGAAAGGATACTTGTTATCTTGGAGTCCACAGGGATCTAGGACTGTTGAACGAAAGTTCAACAATCCAAATCCACTATCACCGAACACACTTTAGCGAAAGCACTTTCACTAAAGTGTGTTAAAAAAACAAAAAAATTAAATTAATGTTTTTGCAGGGGGGCAAACTCCCCTGCACCACCCATGTGGGGGGCTGTGCCCACCCCCCCATTTTAATATTCTCACTCCGAGATCACACTACAGTGGGGAAAAGGGAATTTTCCCTTATCTGCACCATAGTACGACCTCCTCAACAGGCATACTTATGCGAAAGTGCTTCTATGGTGAAAAGCACTTTCACGTAAGTATGCCCAACCGTTAGTGATTTGGTGATATTGTCATTCGGGGATCAGTACAGATCCCATCCACAGGCAGTGCAGGTACTATATTGACAGAACTAAATCTCTCAGATCATTGTATCATTTTTCTTTTAATTTTTTTTTGTGAAGGTAAGAGGAAAGGATAACTTCTGTCAAAGCAGACTATTTCCAAATGGCAGTCAAAGGTTATTATCTTTTGTTATACTCACCCTGACAAAACAATTCCAGGCAGGATCAAGGCCCATTCTACCAGGGCCCTGGCTTCATCCATGGCTTTCTGGAAAGGGTTGTGTTCTACAAGTATTCTACAAGCAGCATCTTGGTCCTCTTTGCGTACATCTACAAAGCATCACAAGTGTTATTCCTTTTCCAAGCCTAGATCAGGCTTTGCAAGACTATTCTCCAGGGGCTCCTGGACTCTTTTTCTTCCTCCTACCAAATTGAGTAAGCCAGGGTAATCCACCCATATAGCTAAGGCTACTGCAGCAGTAATCAATATGAAGGACATAGTATGGTTGTGTAAGTATAATTTACCATAACAGTAGATGTTTGAATGATCACTGCTGCAGTAACCGCTTCCTCCCTCTATCCTCCTTGTTATCTAGTTTTTGCCAGAGTGTGGATATTATTTTTTTTGTTTCGCCTAGCATTGTTCTTTCTGCCCTGGGCTCAGCCTCCCTCTCTCTTTTGATATGAAAGCTTGGAAGGGCTTGGCACTTAAACTTTCTTTTAGTCAGCTCATCGTGAGTTGCCTGGCAGTTTGAGCATGTGGAAGGTGACCTGAAGCTATGAAAGCCGGCTGGTTGTTATATCTTATGCTAGATATAGACCATATAGCTAAGGCTACTGCAGCAGTGGTCATTCAAACATTTACTGTTATGCTAAATTGTCTTACACAACTGTACTTTACCACCCTAAATGAAAAAGATGTAGTGACCATGAGGATATCACAAAGTGACAGGAAGGGCTAAACTAACAATCCTTTGATGATCTTGATTTTGATCGGTTGAAGGAATCCCAGGATTACTTTATCTTACAGGGGTATGTGTTACTCCTCAGTAAGTACACTTGAGTTGTATGCCATGTAGAACCGAAGGTTTGGGCTACCATCCCCCAAACTATTTCTGTTAATGTGACAATACAGTCAGTATAGTGCAGCATGGAGGCTGCTGCATTTCTGTGGGCTTATCATTCTGTTAAAGTTAAGAATCATCTTACTGTCCTCATAGTAGTTTAAGTAAAGGTCAAAGATCCCATGACAGGCATCAAAACAAGAATATATGAAAAAAATCTCCACCAATTCCAACATTAGAGGTGAAAAAAAATCTCAAAATTGAGACATACCGTAAAACAGCACACAACAAAAGCATATCATAAAGCAGAAACCTGTTCTGCAAAACATTATATACTGAAAACATGTGTAACTTTGTAAAGAAGTATTAAAATCATAATAAAAATGATACAAAATCCATACACACTTCACCCTCCATATATGCTAGGTAGACATATTGCATCCAATAAACTGACATTTTAGGATTGCCACTAATTAGTATATGCCACTACCCACATGCTATATTAAAAAGTTAAGAATATAGGAGTATGAAACCATAATGCAGAAGTACATTTTTTATCACTGTATCAGTTTTTCACTTCTTGTGAAGGTAACAGGAAGGGACAACCTGTGTAAAAGCAGACTATTTCCAAATGGTTGTCTAAGTCTATTACCTTTTGTTTGACCTCCACCTACATTTGCTGGGCATCATTGCTTTCTTCTACAACCGCCATCCCTTCTTCTGAAGAATGCCATGACTAATATGTACTGTCTCTTCCTCACTCATTGCCCAAAGCATTTGCCCCCAGATTATCTTTATCAAGCAAAGAACATCAAATGCACCACTGCTTCCATCTGCCTCAGGTGCCAATTTGCATTCACTTGCGTCATACTCGCCTACTAAATTTATTCTGCACAACCCTATTTGAAAGCACCTTCAATAAGCTGCTGTTTTAATCTGTCATTCATTTAATCTAAACCTTTGAAACTAAATTCATTAATTAGAAGTCAGTCTATTCTCTGAGCTCTCTATCTGTCAATCCAGCCAGTCAATACATTCAGTAAATTTGCCACCCTCCTCTCCAGGCCTTCCTTCATCCTGGTTATTCATATATTTTCCTCCAAAGCATGTACTCTAAATCCAACTGCTTTTTAGAGATCACATTTAAAAAATCTTTAAGTCAGTTCATCTCATCCTCCTCCTGCAGTTTCACAGTCACCTTTATATCACAGCCCTTTAATTACACTTTGTGTTTTAAAGTTAGCATGCCTGGCTTCTCCTATCTCAATTCATAGGACCAATATTTCTATTGCCAAGCTTTCTACAATGTCTAGGAATCTACTACAATGTTTTCTCTATTTTTAACTTCCTTTGCTCGTTTTCTCTCCCAAAGTGAACATAATGTTCATCACCATTTCTTTTCACACTTTTACCTTCATGACAGTACTAACAATTCAAATACCAAGGGAAAATACTCTTGTTACTGCGGCTAAGAGCAGCACACTGTGATCGAGTAGCCATCACACATGGAAGCACCACATGTCCCCCCATCCCAATATCCTTTTTTAACAAATATACACTGCTAAACATCTATTTTAATCTAGTTTTCTTTTGTAAGATGCAGTCAGTATTTTTTACATCTTGTTTCTATGGGTTTTACTCAAACTATATTTCTTTTCCTCCATCAGTTTCTGCAATACCAGTATGTTTTTCCTGTAGACCCCACATTTGTTAGCAACAATATTACATCTGGATTGTTGCCTTCTGCTGTATCTTCTTCTTTCCCATAAAACCCTGGCTGTTACTCTGTCTTGCTTGTTCATAACTATTTTCACTATTTTTCCAGCCTGAGCCACATGAAACTTAACTTTGTTTTCTTTGAGCTGGTAGTCATCAATATACTCTCAGTTTTTTACTATGCATATTTTCCGAGGATAATAATTTCTTATATTATCAGTGTCTTATAACTGCTGCCTCATAAGAGTAAACTTAAAAAAGTTGGAAAAAACACTTCTACTCCTTTTTATTACTGCTTTCTAAGATTATATTTGAAAAAGTTAGAATTTGGAAATTTGTGCTGCTATACTCAAGTAATCAGACTATCATAAATTGTTTATTCTCATATATTCAGCTATTCAATGCAGGTTTTGTAAAATCTCCAAGATATTCTTCTCACTAAGGTTTACAGAAAAGTACTAGGACAGCTGTCTTTATAGGTCATTTAATACTAACCAATTTCCCTTTCAAAAGCAAGAATCAAACCATGCACCTTTATTCTGTAAGGTTAACCATTATGCCAACCACCCAACCCTGACAGCTACTCAACTTAGTAAACATTACCCTTCTGAGACATTTTTTCCTTTGTAAAAACTGTTTATCCTCACATTGTTGAGCTCCATTTACTAGTATGATTGCATTATCCTCTTGTTTGATACCTCAAAGAGTGTCATCTTGAAATTTCTCTGTACTAATATATGGTGTGTACACTTTTATGTGACTGCCTAAGTTCTGAGTTTTATACAGATGTTAATCACACAGCATCATTTGTCCAACCATCCCCTGCATGTGCCTACATATACTATCTGTAACAACTACCCTTAATACACTACTGTCTCATTCCTTGCTTGATTATCCTGAGTAGGGCATGCTGCTTATTCTTAGCCTTAACTTATAAAGACAAATCTGTTAAACTCTCAACTTAACTGCTTGTCTCCTCCATTTCTTTAATATACATCAGCAGCCTAATCATCCTATATAACTCCCCCTTTCCTCTACACATTTGATGCCTAGTCCAATTCTCTTTCAAATCATGCATCACATTTCAAGAATAGCTTGAAATGTCTACTTGGAAACATTCACCCTGCTCTAAAGTCTGTTTAAAACATTGTACACGGTTCATGTGCATTCACTATTCTTGTGACTTCTTGTATGACTGGCATGGAACTTGTCCACGCAGTATGTATTAAAACCCTATTTTTCTATAGTTTCCATTATATTTCCTTATTGTCGATGTTTTCTATATTTGTGCTATTTTTATTTTTTGTTTTCCAGCATCATGTCAGAAAATGTACTTTGCTCAGCAGGGCTAACCCAGCCACCAAAACATAAATACATAAATAAAAGTCAATATTTTCTAAGTTTTTTTCCCCTCACTGCAGTATCCTAATTTTTTAATCCACCAATGTCCTTTACCTTATTTTCTTTCCATTCTTAATATTTGATTCCAGATTAGCCTTTTTTTCTGTTCCATTTCATGAAAGCTATTTTTTATTTTCTGCGCTGCTGCGCTTCCCTTGTCCATTTTCTGTCTACATCAAACTGGCCTTGTATATTAGTGCATATTCTTTCTTCCACTTGATCATTCCTAGTTTTACTGCCTCTTCTTCTACAGAAGTCATAAGCTCTTGTTTACTTTCCGTCCCGGCTACATCATTTTAATATTATAGATGTATTCTCTTATTCTGTTATGTTTTTCAGTACAGTCTACTTCACATGTCTTATTGTCATTGACTGCTACCTGTACTGTAGTCACCTAGTCTTGCAGTTGTCCCTCCTGTCTGTCAGTTTATGCAGAGCATTAAGGCTATATGCACTAATAATCTGCTTCCTCTAGCTCATGGTTTCATTTCCTCCTTCATTTGCATACTGTGTGCATCTTAGCAAGTCATTTAACCAGACAGTGCTTTTGGGAAACTGGGCCAGCATAGCTCTCAACCAATCAGGGACAGATTTCAACAGAATCAGGAATAAACCCAGAAAAAAAAACAAGGATAATCAAGGACAGTTTTAAAGTATTAATAATATTAACTTGAGATTTTGGAAGAATAAAAGAATGTTAATTAATATACATTTTGTGAAGCAAAATAAATCTGTAACTCTTAATTATTGCCATTATTTATTGCGTTTAATTCACCAACTTTCCTCCAAATGTCACCAGTTGTAGGAGGAATTAAGAGGGACAGAGCTGAAATACGAGTCAAAATCAGGGACATTTGAGAGGTGTATATGGGTTAGTCTTGAATACTGTTCTTGACTGCATGCCTAATAAATGTTAATGAACTTTATCACTTTATTTGTTCTGCATTTGTTTAATGTTATTAGTTTTATTCATTTATTTATAGCTGGTGCTTTTACACACCAAATGTTGATGCTTCATAATTTGTACTCCATTCTGTCATTTCTTTAAATAGTAATTTACTCTCTACTAAAAAGAAAGCACCTTTCCTCCTAGTAGTTATGCTGTACTCCCCCTTTTTGGTATCCACAACTATTTTATATTTGTACTGATGCAAATGGGAATACACCACAACTAAACTTTTTACACATTTGTAGAAAACTGCATTTCAGCAAACTCTATTAAAGCAATGTTATTACTAAATTATTCCAGGAAGTATTTCTATTTCCACTACTTTCTGATCTTATGCCCTTTTGTGTGCTTGGCTAAGTCATTTTCAGACCACTTTAGTATTTCAATTCATTAAATATATCTACCAATCCCTTTTATTTCCTGTTTTCTGATTGTAATACTGATAATACTTATTCTTCTATTTTTAGTATAAAAAGTTAAGAATCTCTCCAGTCTGTGCCTGATAAGACTTTTCATTATGGTATACCCCAGAAAAATAATTTCTTGTCAGCAGTTCTGCATTTATTTAACAATTCTTAAAGTAAACTAAGAAAGTCCCTTAAACTTCAAGGTTTCTTTAGATACTGCATACTTTTTATCAAACACTGTAAAGCTCTTGTTTCTTTAGCGTTTTCTGATTACTAAAACTCAATTTAGTATTAGCAGTAGTAGAAGTTGAGAAGAGTGCTTTCTGCAATGCTACACTTAGTCCATCCTGGTTAATAAAACCTGTTATTGTGAATATTACTAATGTAGCCCCTTAGTATTCAGCTGCAGGAGGGCAACCTCACCAGGGTACTGTTCTCTGGGAAAATCCTACCCAGTAACAAACGTTCTTCATATTTATCATCTCTTTGTTCACTGTAATACGTAATAAATAACACATGTAATTTTCATATAAATTGTAAATGCATTTGCCATTGCATGAAAGCATTATATTTCTCTGATTTTCATGAGTTACTGAAACTATAACTTGCAATTATTATTTAATATAAATGCTCCTGTTACTTTGTTCTTGACTAATAAATGGGATTATGATCAGGCCTCTGATCATAGCCAGCTTGTGTGTTTCAGACATGGATGTCAAGAAAATTACACTGCGAGTAAAGCTCAAGAAATAAATTCTGGTATAATGTGTGTTTTCATTGGTGGTCATATTCATAACTCTTTGTAGGACCCAGAGCTTTATCTATTCCAGGTGGCTGTCACCTCCATGTTGGGTATCTCTAGTACAAGGGAATGAGTTGGTTCAAGACCAACAGGTGAAAGTTCAATGGTGAGCAGGCATGGAGGACACAAACATATAGAAACAAAATACACAGATTCACATTACAGTACCTCCAAGCTGCATGGTACATGTGTTAGGTGATATGTAAGTAATTCTAACTATTCATGACTACTTTAAAACTACTACTTTAAAAGCTGTTAGACACTTCATTCTGTGACACTTTTTCTTTACAAACATAGTAGTGTGAAGTCTCTAACAGCTCTTAGAGTTGTGTCACCTCTGCTGAATGGCAATGTCTGCTGTTAACCCTTAGGGTGAGACCTGATCTTATCACTGATTCAGGATGCTTCACGAGCCTCCACCCCTGCTATTTGGAATGAAATCACAGCATTCCATGTACTACATTGTTGTTTATGTGACTAGGCTGTATTGTTCTCGGCTTTGTTTTTATTATAATGGATGTTAATAAGATCTTGGTGAAAATGGACCTCTGTGGCGCAGTCCATCTACCTAAATAAACAGACAAAATAAAATAAAACAATACTCACTGTATCTTTGCAGTTCAGGCTTGCCATGTTCGTCACTATGTTAAAACATAAATAACTTTACTCAGGTTATGCAAACAAGGTATTTCACACAACTTACTGCATACAAACTTAGCTAAAGTCTTGAATGTTGCACAATGCAACTGTCAGTGGGATAATGGATAGTCAGGATTACTTACACATCACCTACCATGTGTGCTGTGCAGATTGGAGACACTGCAATTTGAATGCTCATACCTTGTTTCTCTATGCTTGTTTCCTCCATGTCAGTTTGCCATTGAATCTCCACTTATTGGTCTTCAGCTCAGTCATTCCCTTGTAATGGTAATACTCAGAGTGGAGATGACAGCTAACTGGAGATGCCGTAATCCAAGCAGACATGGAGGTGGTTTGTGTCCTTGCTAGCATCCCAGGCAATGATGACATTTTAGTGAGGCCCTTAGGCTACTGTGGCAGTTGATATGAACTTCTGGTTCACTGCAGGGCTTCCTACATCCTCCCAGATGCATAAGAGACAGTCACTATCACTGGTTTTGACTCACCAAATTCACATATGCAGTACTGGCCTTAATGACGCAATTACAAATAAATGTGTGTCATGTATAATGGACAGATAGTTTCACATTATGCAGTTCAGAGTCTGTTACTTGGTGTCAATATTTGTACATGATCTTATCTCTGAATGATGCCTACACTGCTCAGTATTCTGTGTTTCTGTCAATATCTTACATTTCTAGTTAGCACACATTTAAGCAAGCTCCTTTACGTGGACCAATGTACTGTCTTGCATCAACTCATTTCTATTAAACACTACTCCAAGTCTCTCAGGTCTTATGAGTACAATGTTCTGATCCTATCCATCTGTCTCTTTTTACTTTTATGCACTGATAGAGAGTTCTGTCATCTAGGTCCTACTATCTCGCACTCTCTTCCTAATACCCGTCAAGTTCTTACATTCACCTGTTTCACCAAACAACTTTAATTCCATTTATAGCAGCAAAGTAAATTACATTGTATTTTTCAGATAGCAAAATAAACTCTTTAAGTGTTTTGTTAACCCTCCAGAATAGATTCCTTAGAGTATACTGTCTTGAGCAGCATTATATACTGACAGCATGCAGTTGCATAACGTCTTATCTTATGCTGCTTCGTTTTTTTACTGAACTATGTTGTCATTTTTATTCATCCTTTCACTTTTGTAACTAAGCTGTGTCTGAGAAAGGGTTCCAAGGAGTCCAGCTCTCTTCTATTCTAAGTAATAAAAAAAAATAATAAATTATTCCAAATGTTTAATACCATTCAGTGTGAAGCAGGAATTTTTTTTAGTTAGTTAAAAACACACCTTTATTGAATTACCATTTGTGAAACAGGCAAACTTATATTTATATAAAAGCAATCAAACCAATATTAACAGAATTTAAATAATAAGTCAGATCACAAACCAAGGTATTTTATGGATTGAACAACTTTCAGAGAACCACCACTTAGGCCAGTACGATTCCAGCTATCATTGCATAAGCTTATGTGTTCATGACTTCTGAAAAACATTATATTAGGTTTGCTAAGATTAACAGTGAGTCTCATTGGTTTTGTTAAGATTGACTTTGAGCTTCTACTGTTCATATGATAAGCATAGTTGAGGTAGTATAGAAATGAGTCCTTCAGAATCATCACAAAGTGAACTACTTGGCTCTAAGGTGAGTGCCATCTGCAGGTAGTAGAATATTTCTTGTTCTCTGGGACATGGTGGGGACCATTAATGTAGATGACAAACAGCAGCAATCAAATGTCATCTCCTTTTTGAATGCCAAACAATACAGGATAGGGAATTAGCAATGAATGACAGAAGGTAATTTTGAAGAATCTACTATACAGGTAATCATAGGGCCAGTTTAAAGACGTTGGATTAAGGCCACATAGTGAAAGGTCTTTAATCAGCCAGAAGTTTACAGGGTAAAATGCTTTGAAAGGATATTTGATTATGATCCCAGTGAGTCTATTTGTGTCCATTCCGTATCAGAGTGCATCAGTAAGGAATAGCAGAGCCCTGGTGGTGCCATGTCCCTTTCCAAATCCACAATGAAGGCTAGAGAGGAGGCCATGAGACTCACTGTGGTCCTGCTGGGATGCTGCATACTAACATTTAGGCAAAAGGTTAAAGCAGACCTATCAGCTGAAAGGAATCAGAGTATGAGTAAAGCACCATGTTGAGAATGTGGGATGCCTTTAGCAATTATCTGTAAGTCTGGAAACACACCGCTTGAGAGGAATATATTCTTGATATGCATTAGAGGGGGGGGGGGCAATAAAAGTGTCACTGACTTTGATAAATTTGTGGTAAAGGCTACCTGGGCTGTCCTTTCCATAATTTAGAATTTTCTTTGGGGCATTTATCAGTGAAAGCCAAATAAGGACATAGTGGATGAGATATAACCATGGGGAAGAGAAGCATTAGTGGTAGGGACATTGATGTGAGATGAAACAAGTTCAGAACATTCCTCTGTCATCAGTTTTGTATCATATATCAGCTGACTAATCACCAACAGTGAACTATGTTGATGTGGTATTCAACACGAAGATGGGTTGTCCAGCTCCTTCCAGAAATCTCTTGGGTTTCCTAACAGGACTTGTTCGTTATTGTTTTTCAAATGTTGCTTTTGACATGTTAGCAAGATGATTACATTCCTTTCTAAATAAGGACTAATGCTCAATGCACCATGGATCTCAGAGGTTTTATATGCAGGAAGGGCTTTCTCCATTTGTTGAGATAAACAGAGCTGGGTTTCCTTTGAACATCTTGGTTTTCGCAGGGTACTATTTTTTCCTGTTGTAGACAGAGAATATTAAGGAAGTAATACAAAGCAGAGTTGCAGTTCTCCTGATCAGTTATGGTGACAGGTCAGCATTAGCCAGTTTGGTCCACAAGCTTGATTCCTGCTCCTATTATAGGATCTGTAGCAATGATATTATGAGGAATGTGTCCTTTCCTGATCAATGTATGGGAGTCCACTGACAGAGTTGAGAAATGAGAAGAAATGAGAAGTCCGGTTAGACTGAAACAAATTCAGCAGACTGTCATTGGTAGTTGGTGTGGATGTGGACTAGCAGCTCCAGTAACAAGTTTCAAAAAACATGTTCTGCCAATGTAGAGAAGGGAAGAAAGTTGTTATTCTCCCACTGAAGATTAAAGTCTCTGAGCAGTAACTGAAGTTAGGATTAGTTAATATAGGTATGAATGCTTCACTTGCTACAGTTTGGATGGTAGCAGGGGACTGGTAGAGTATATTACCTACGTGTAATCAAATGACAGTTTTTGAATCACCATTTACCAAAAACAAAAGGTAATTTCACAAACCCATATAACATAATCATTTTGGTTGTTCATTTTTGTAGGGGCAAGCCCAATGTACCCTATATGGAGGCTCTATCCCAAAGTCCCTTAATTATATATACCAACTTCGTGGTCACACCACAGAGGAGAAAAGGGAAAAACCCTTCAAAAGTGCCCTGCTAGCTCATAGAAGAGAACACATTGCAGTGAAACTCACAGTGATGTTTACTTTTTGAAGAAAATCTTCTCAACCTCTAGTGCTTGACTGACTTGTAAATAAGCCATATATTTACTCTTAGTTTGACAGCATTTTCTATGAGACACTCAAAGTCTATGAGTTTGGGGTATTGGTCAAAGATGCTGGAATATGATGCAATTAATATACCAGAGATGTGTTTGCTAATGAGAAGTACTTCTCCACCTGTTGGATGTCCTGACCTCAGACTCTGACATCAGCTATGTAAAGTCTGGGTAGTACATGGAATTATGTTTCTAGGTTTAAGAAAGGATTCAGTAATAGCAACAATGTTAGGTTTATTTGAGTGAATCTGCATTTCAAATTTTACTCATTCGTTGCAAATGTTGCACAGTTTGGTGGAGACAGTTTTCATATTTTTAATGTTAAGGTTATTTAGTAAATGGACAGTAGTTCAGCAAGCAGCACCTGATATAAGATGGAAGAAATATAAATATATTGTAGCATGGGACCACTAAAAGAAACTGAAAGTGGATAAGAAGAAGGAATGGTATAGTGCAGACAAGAGAGAGAGTGAACTAAATTAAATAGCACTGAAAGAAACATAATAACACATGTCCACTCCACACTTGGACCTAAATAGAAAGCATTTTGTATCTCCCAGTTCACTGGTACCAAAAGTAAATGGGACAAGTGAATCTTAGATAGCCCAGTTGATGGCTTATGATATCTGGGAAACATCAGTTGAATACCAAAATAAATATACCACACAAATTTGACCTTAGATTGGCTGCCCACTTTGCTAGTTAAATAATATATTGCACCCTATCTGAAATATAAATAGGGCTAATATTCGGCTGATATGATCCTATAGGCAATATGTTGTAGACAACCACATTTTTAGATCAATTAATATATCTAGTTCCTTTTATTTATTCAAGTACTGAACGATATACTGCATATAGGATTTCTACCCCTTTTTACAAATAATGCCATATTCCATTCAAACAAATTCCCTTATCTTTGCCACAATTTGTTCACAATCAATGATGTGAACTTCAAGTACTTAATAAATGAGATATAGGTGTGCATTGCCTGTTTTAAAAGGTGTCCCCTTAATCAGACAGACAAGGGAAATACATTTTGCAAGTTTGCTAACAGCATCCCACCACTTGCTCCTCTTCTATTAACAGAAAGTATTGCTAAACTGTCATATCAAAGAATTACACTTTAGATTATATGCTATTAGAAATTTCAAAGACGTTTGTTTCAGTCTCTAAAGCAATACAGTGGAGATTGTTGCAGAGATTGTGATACTCTTAAACCACTTCATTTTGGATATGTTCCTAACATTTCTTATTATCCTTTTGCGCAAAAATCAAAAAAACAAAAAAAACAAAAAAAAAATGAAGGAAATCATTTACTCCTTTTCCTGTTCCCAGCATTGTCACCTTATTAACCCTTGGAATAAAGTTTCCAAACAAAAAAACTTTTTCTGGCTTTTCCTGGTTAGGGGTTGCCACAGCAGATCACCTGTCTGCTCAAGATTGGCAGTGAAGTCTTACAGTCTCGAGTTGCCAGCCCAGCACCCACCCTGCCACAGAAGGCACACACACATATGCACAGGACGAATTTAGAGTGTCCAATCCGCCTACAGCATATCTTTGGGAGGAAACTGGAGCACCTGGAGGAAACCCATGTGACCACAGGGAGGACATGCAGACTCTGCACAGAAGGCACCCCAGCCAAGGATCGAACTGGAGAACCTGTTGCTGTGAGGTGACAACGCTAACTGCTGCACCACCATGGCCACCCCTTCCAACCAAAAAACTAGTATGAAATAATTAACAATGCTGTTAATCCTGTAATGAAGCATCCTGACAGGAGAACTCTGAAAATTATATGGAAATCAGTCAGGCTGGCTGCACATAATGGGGTACATTACATAAAAACATTACATAAAAAGGCTAGCATGTTTGAGAAAACCCGTTGTACTAAATGGGCCTCATTGACTATGTACCATCCATCTGGAAATTCTGAATTCTTTCTATATTTCATTATTTTTTTCTCCTTAGTTTCCTACTTGAAACATAACCCTTTACTTCCATTACGGCTAATAAGGTGACATCATCTTCCTCTGCCACTTTCCACTTCCATCTCACACACATGCACAACTCAAAAATTCAAATAAGTAACAAAGTGTATTATGAACAGGATGTCTGTTCCATCCCACATGTATACATATTTATAAAGACATAGCTAAGTAACCCAAGCAATCCTGCAAAGTATAAAAACACAGCTGAATAACACAAAGTAACTTATTGACAGAATGTCTCCTCCCTCTCAGACTTGCATGCTCATAACACTAACAACACAAAGTAAATTATCACTGTCACAAACACATACACTGTATATAACTAATGTTAAGCATCACAATGTGTCTTAGGTGTGTACTGCATATGAGCATAACTATGTAATGTCAAGTATCTTACGAGCATAATGCCCTTCTCCTCTCACACATGGGCAATATAAATAATGGCTAAGTAACAAAAAGTATGTTATTAAAATATATTAGTCAAATTCAAATCCTTAAAAGATATTTTCATTTTCATGTTTATTGCTCTGTTCAAAAAAAATAAGCAATATGACTTTTGCCGTTCATTATAAGTACATGAGGTTCAGATTTACAAATTCATACTTTTAAAACTTGTAGCTGATGACAGTTCAATTTGTTACAAAAATGAAAATATAATTATTTCTAAAATAAGCTTACACATAATGCTTCTGAAAATATGCTTAGAGGGAATGTAATCTAGAATAATCATGTCTGATTCACTGGAACACAATTTCAGTGTAATTATATAAATTAAAACATCTTTTTTACAAGTATTAACAATGGATACAATTTTACAACTATGCCATGCTAAGCCTTTTCCCTATGCAGATGTGAAATATCATTATGTGATCAGTCATTCTGCTTTCTTAGACTTTTCACAAGTCACCTAATCAAGAAGTTTCCAACTTATTCTGTTCTGCTGCTCTGACTTACAGAAAACAGTCTGCAGATTCATATATCAGTAAGTAAAGGTTACAGTATACTTTAAGCATCTGTTTCAGTTTTAACTTCCATTAATATTCACAACCTGAATCCTAAACAATGTTATGTAGTGCATTTGATGTGTTTTGATGATATGGCAGGTTACAAGAGTAACCAGGCAAAGTCAAAGGCAATAGTGTATGAAGTAAGATATGCACTAAAGAAAAAATATGGACTCTGCAGGTGGCTTTACTAATATCTATTATATTGAAGGAGAGATAATTTTAATTAAACTCATGGACACTTTCTGTGAGCATTATATTCATAGGTTGATAGGTTCATAGGTGTGTACTAGGCCAGTGGTCCTGGAGCCTTTACAAGCCTAGCCCATAGAAGTGCACTGACATCATGCTGCCCAATATTAGTTCCCAGTGCCTCTATCAAGTAGAGCCACTCGAGTGATCCCCGGGGTGAACTTTCTATTTCCCATCCACTCATCAAGATTTCCCTTGAACAGAGCCAGTGAGGTGCTCTACTTGACATGTATGGGAAGTCTATTCCAGAGCATGGGAAGTCTCTGGATTATGAACCTGTCCCTCCAGCAAGTTCTGTTGATTGTGGTAATGAGGTTGAGGTCCCTGGAGAATGTGATGTAGAGGGATTGGGATTTCTTTAGATGTAGTATTTCTAACAAAGCTGGGTCAAACATAGCTTTGTAAGTCAAGCAGAGATCACCTCTTAGTACACAATATGAGACAGAGAATAGATGGAGTTTTTTGAGTCTGTCCATGTAGGACATGTGTTTAAGGCCTAGCATCCTCTTTGTAAGGGACTTCTGTGGCCTTTCCAGCTGTTGCATGTGTCTAGTGAGGTACATGCCAAATGGGGCATTATACTCAATGATTGGCCTAATGAGGAAAGAGTAGAGAGAGATTATGATCTCTTTCTTCCTGGATGCAAACCCCTTGATAATGAGATGTGCCACATAGAAGGACTTTCTGACCACAGTGGCAATGTGGTGGTCAGAGGAGAGGTTACTGTCAATCTGTGTCCCCAGATCGCTTATAATGCCTTCAGTGTTCAGTGGGCTCCCATCGATGTGGTAATTAGTGGGAACTGAGTTTTTCCCAAAGGAGATGATGATGCATTTTTTGGCATTAAGCTTAAGGCCATGGTTTCGACAACAGTCATTGGTCTCAGTGAGGCCTTTCTGGAGGATGTCTTCATCACTTGGGGAGTTAATAATGGCTCCCAGCTTGCAGTCATCTGTGAACTTGGTCAGCCAGAGTCCCTCCATGTAGGCCTGGACTACTGAGAAGTAGATGCCAAACAGGAGAGGACCCAGGACCGATCCCTGTGGGACTCCACTCATGACTGTTTAGTAGTCTGATTTGGAGTCTGCTACTTTCACACTGTGGGTTCTATATGCGAGCCAATTTTCAACCCACCTAGTGATATAGGAGTTGATGCTTAGTGTGGTGAGTTTATCAGTAATTCCTGCGTGGGGAATGGTATCAACGGCCTTGGCCAGATCCAGGTAGGCTGTATAAACTGCCTTGCCCTCATCCACAGGTCTGGTGACTGACTCAAAGAAGTCAAACAGGTTGACCAGTCATGATCTACCTTTCACAAAACCAAATTGCATGGGATCTATGTTTGGAGATTCCCTATATTCTTGTTAATTAGGTCCATGATGATGCACTCCATAGCCTTACATATCAGACTCATCAGGCTAATGGGGCAATAATTCCCAGGGCCTGTATTCACTCCCCCTTTATGGAGAAGGATGACTGTAGCAGTGCGCCATTCAGCAGGGAAAAAGCCTAAGGTGAGGCTGTGATTAAACAAGGCACACAGATGTGGTGGCAATTCACTTTGTAGTTCATGTAGAACACATCCAGGGATATTGTCGGGTCCCATGGAAGCTGTATTCTTGGCCTTGGACAATGCAGCTTTAACCTGTGCTGTAGTAATGCTGGGTGCCTGGAATTCCTCCAGTATTTTGATTGGTCCTTTAGGGAGGGAGAGAGGGGTAAAGTTGGCACTGAATCTGTTGGCCAGTATGTTGCAATATCTGAAACTCAGTATAGCAGGTACCATTGTGCCATAACTCAGAGCAAACTTGGGTATTGTCGTTGGGATTCTTGATATAACTATAGAAGGCTTTGTGGTTGTTCTTACTGTCTGCAGCAATTCTGCCTTCATAGCTGGCTTTTGAGGTTTTCATGAGGGATCTCAACTTTTTGTTGAGGCTAATAAGACAGTTTTTTCCAGTCTTGGGACTTCACCTTTTTCTGCAACAGTTTCTTCCTTCTGCTGTAGAGTTTATTAATGGCAGGGGACCACCAGATTGGCTTCCTTTTCATAGAGGAGAGCATCTTGGTTCTGTTGGGTATGGCTAGTTCCATGCATTTATATACGTGTTTGTACAGTGCATTGGTGTATGATTCAGCAGTCATGCATCTATTTTCCATTGACATGGGTGCTGTGAAGTTAGCCACCTCTGTTTTTAGGAGCCCAAAGTCAGTTTTGGAGAAGTTTTTCACGGTGGTTACCTTTGCGGAGGGTGTGGGTGAGATGTGGATTTCTATGGCAATTAGTTTGTATTTGGATGTAACCAGGGAGGAATTGACAACTGGTGTAGAGCAACGGTTGCCCATGTTAGTAATAACCAGGTCAAAGATGTTGCTTCCTCTAGTGGGGATAAGAATGAACTGGTCCAGGGCATTGGAACTGATGAATTCCAGGAAGTGTTGGGCCAGTGTATTGGTGCAGGAGTAGTTTTCCCAGTTGATGGAGAGGTAGTTGAAGTCACATAGTATGAGACTGTTGAGTTGGACCCTAATAGTTTCCAGGGTGCTTAGGAACATGGAGTGAGAGTCTTGGGACATGGTTGGGGACCTATAGCAGGCTATGACTTGAATCGCCATCTTACCCAATGTTAGTTGTACCTGAAGTTTCTCAGATGCGTTATGCTGGACTACTAGTCTTGAGGTGTGCATATCTTTTAAGAATATAGAGACACCACCACCTTTGGAGCTTTGATCCATGTTCTGGGACTGAAAGGTGTGGAATGAGTTACAGCCTGGTAGCACAAGGGTGCTTTCTGCTGCTTTATACCAGGTCTCCATTACAGCACAAATGGCAATGTTCTCCATTTTGAGGAGTGCTTTGAGCAAGTGCATCTTGAGATTTAGACTTACAGTGTTGAGCAGCATGACCCTCGGATTGTATTTATTTATTGCTGTTATGATGGTAATTTGGTCTTTGGAACATTACCTAGAAAAAGCACTATAGGGGTGGCAACAGCCTTAGCCAGTATCAGGAAACCCAGGGATGATGGATGCAGGACATCTCTGGCAAAGCATAGGGATCTGTTAGTCATGTCATCCCAAGCAGACAGATACTGAATCCCCTTATGACACCAGAAGCTTAGCCAATTGTTGAAGTCAATTATTTTCTGCTTGTACTGTGGTATCATTCTGGGCGATGCTAGGATGCTGTTCAGGGCTAGGGTCATACCTGCCTGGACCACATAATCCAAGAACTCCTCCATGTCTCTTTTCATGTAGTCCAGGGAGGTATGTCTCAGGTCATTCACACCCACATGTTAATGTTTTTTTTTCCCATAAGGGTGAATAAATCTAATGGATGGCGGAAATACTGTTGTAATTGTAGTGTTTTGGTGTTCTGCTTCTGGTCTATGATTTCATTTTCATGTGTGTGGATGAGTGTGTGTGTGTGTGTGTGTGTGTGTCTGTGTTGGAGTGGGGAATGGCTTTCCTTGTAGGTGGTATAACCCTTTTCCCTGGTGTTGAATAATCACAGTTATGGAGAATGGAGAACACTACAGTTAGCATAAATGCAGGTCCAGAATAGCAAGTGACATCATTATTTATTATTTATTTGTTTATTTATTTGCATTTGTTTACCAGGATGGTCCAACTGGGCCAGAATTGCCCATTTTCAGTGGAGTCCAAGGGAGAAAATCTCCACATATAAGACATTTTACATACAGTACAGACTTTACATTAATAAAGACATTTAGTACATATTGTTTTCCGCTTATATAATTGGTGAAAAATAGTACATAAGTAATCATTCTCAAATCAAATATATTATATAAGCAATACAGAGTATATACATGAGAACATTCCATATGAGTAGTTTTCAACTAGCAAAATTTATATAGGGCACTTCATGCAGTGGGTGAGAATAGTTGTAAGCGGATAGACTGTTATTTGGAAACCACACTTTTTTCCCTCACTGAGTGTGGTCCAATTTTTTTTTATTATTATTTTTAGTTTAGATGGATAGGTATATAGACAGCTAGACAGGTGTATAGACAGGTAGACAGGAAGACCAACAACAGATCAGTAGGTATATAGATTACAAATATACAAATAGACAGCTAGGTAGACATATAGATAGACAGGTATATAGACTGGCACATTGACAAATATATAGGTTAGACAGACAGGAGATAGATTGCTAATCCTGTTTGCAAGTGTGCCGGCACCCCTTTAACCTACATTCTAGTTATTTTTTAAGATATGAAATGTGTGGGAAGCCTCGCCTTGCAAATGGAATTGCATGAGAAGCCTGATCAGTTATTTATGCAACACCTGTCACTTTAACCATGCATATTGTTGTCAAAAACTTCATATCCAGTCTCTGGAGATGTTAAAATTACATGGCAGCTGTTAAATTATGCTGCCAGTCTGTATCATTCTGACAGGTACAAAGAAAAACTAGCAAAGTCTATGGTTATTTGGGAATGAGTACTTGAGTAAGTGGGTGCGGGGGTGCTGGATGGTTCACCTTCTCCAATAAATAAAGAATCTGAATAGGTTATCTTGCTGATTTAATGGGTCTTCTTTTTTACATTGAAAGATGCAGTTTTGTTCACTTAGTTTGATTGGGCTGACAGTTGCTCTAAACACTGCTGATCTAACAGCATGGATCCTGCTAGAACTCCACTATAATGGTGAACAATTAAACAAATGTACATGCAAGCCAGTACAGAAATGCAGGCATCAGGGTATACACAACACACCTACAGGCAAAGACTAATGAGCAGTACATCATGGTAATCATAACAGAGATGTCAGTATCAACAGGCAGCCCACTGATGGAGATGTAACTGCATCTCCACAACCTGTTTCTAAGCATGTATGTGAAAGTGTAAAAGAGACCCACCTGTGTCATGTACAGAGGTATGTGATTAGTGCAGTATACCTAAGACAGACAGACATGGACTATGGGCCTTACCTCCTGCATTGCTGCCATCAACATACAAGAGCAACAGAGCCAGTGATATGGGATTTAAAACCTACTACTGGTGCTAGATAATAGATAAAGGACAATTGTCTTTAAGTGCATACTGTAAATGTGCATTGCTGCCTTAAGTAATTAACAACACATGCTAAAATAAATAAAACTTGCACTGTACAGCTATAAATCACAATTACAGCCATTGGCTATCCATGATTTCATATACCTCCGACTGAGCACAGTGCTTTTTCAGTGAAACCCTACCAAAACTAATAAACCTTGACCAAAATCATTTCCACACACTTGAAATGTATTTTCCAGAACAGGTGAGAGTGAATGGTACATCTCCAGCACTAATGTGCTCTCATTCCCAGAGTTACGAAATGCTGCCACTAGTTTGTCAAAACTGGCAAATGAACATGTATCACTGTTTTAACCTTAAAATAACACAGCCTTTAGATACTCCAGTGGTTTAGCTCTTAGCCATTGGGCAGACTTTGTACAGTTATATAAACCAATAAAATGCATAAACCTTTGAGCTAAACATATCAGCCATAATTATTCAAAATTAAAATAATAAACTAAGCTACTCTAAATATCAAATTAAATTTTTTATTTTTAAAATAAGTATGTAACTAAAGCAGAACAAAATACTGTAAATAAAACATTCAAACTGATGGAAAATTGTCTGGAAAATCTATCTAGTATCTCAACGGCAAACTATCTGCTTCAAGCTAAAGGTAAAATGTTACCTTACAGTTTCTGGCTTTTAAGTTTAAAACATAGTTTTCAGACTCTGCAAAGAAAGTATGTGAAAAATGGAAATTGTGTAGTCATCTTTTCTGAGAGGCATCTCATTGCAAGTAGACTGGTTATAAGCCTCAGAAAATGCAGTGTGCCATATTCCTTTATGTTACACGCCAATAAAAAATGAAGGTATTTAACTCTTTTACTGCTCAATATCTGAGTTGTTTGGCTTCTGCTACATACCTACAATCAACTGCATTACTAGCTGAGTTAAATACAAACTTGCAGTGTTAAAAATTGCACTGCATTTCATTTTTCTGTCTATTTAATTGTTTAATTGAATATTGCGTCTGTGTCTCTCTGTAGTTAATTATTTTTCTATTTAATTGTTTCATAGAATACTGTGGTCTCTCTCTGTCTCTGCAGTTAGTTTCTCACCCGCCCTCCCTGTTCTTGCTCTGGTATTAATCTTTGTGGCTTTGGAATTGCCCACCCCTCCTGTAAATTTGTGTTTGAACACTCCTCCTGGGTCTATCTCATTTGCTCACTCAACCGAGTACAGTGAGATCATATTTTGACTTCAGACACTCCTACCAGTCCCATCTGTTCAGCTCTATCCCAGCTCTATTTCAAGTCTAGTGTCACTAGCTTACTCAACCTAATACAGAGAGAACCTCTGTGAAGGGCAAGCCACTTAAGTCCTTAATTTTGAATTATCTTCTGTTTTTCCTTTATCTCTTCCCTCTTTCCAAAAAAAAAAAAAAAAATCTAAGCTTGTTTCCTGCCTTTCCTGTAACTAGTCTAGTCCAGATACAGATGTGCTGTATCCAGGACTGTTTTAAGCTTCTGAAACCCCAAAGACTTTCTGTGTTGGAGGGAAGCCTTCTAGCTTATCAGTGGGAGTGGTAAGCACTAGGTAGCCTATCTACCACAAGAGTGGTTTCTGGCCCAGAAATTGTAGTTTATTGACTGTTTGTGCAGTTTTTCCAGCTCTTTCAACTTTCTGGTTTAAAAGCCTGTGTTTGCACTTGTTTCCCACCTTTCCTGTAACTAGTCTAGTCCAGATACAGATTTGCTGTATCCAGGACTGTTTCTAAGCTTCTGAGCTCCCCAAGCCTTTCTGTGTTGGAGGGAAGCCTTCTAGCTTATCAGTGGGAGTGTTAAGCACTAGGTAGCCTATTTACCACAAGAGTGGTTTCTGGCCCAGAAATTGTAGTTTATTGGCCATTTGGCAGTTTCTCCATCTCTTTCAACTTTCTGGTTTAAATGCCGGCATTTGCAATTATTTCCCACCTTTCTTTTAACTAGTCTAGTCCAGATACAGATTTGCTGCATCCAAGACTGTTTGTAAGCGTCTGAGCCCCCCAAGCCTTTCTGAGTTGGAGGGAATCATTGTAGCTTATCGGTGGGAGTGATAAGCACTAGATAGCCTGTCTATCACAAGATACAGGTACAGATTCTTAGTTTTAGCACTTGAATTTGCTTATTCTTGCTCAGCACTTGTTCAGAACTTGTTGTTAGCACTAAATAAGCTACAAATTATTACAGCACTCAATCTTCCTCTTTACCTAGAGGAAAACAGATTTTGTACTTACTTTCCTCACTTGCTTAGAGAAAAACAGCTCTTATACTCACTTTCCTTACTTGTCTAGATGGAAAGTAGATTTTTTAGTCAGGCATGTCCCAGTGTTCTCTCCTGTCTGTCTGATGAATCTGGGCATCTTGGGGCAATGTAGCAGTTGCCTCATGTACACAGACAACCCTCTCCTCCTACCACCCAACACCACAACCTGTGAGAGATGCACTTATCTAGCCAAACTGGAGGCAAAGCTCTCTCCAACCAAGACTGAACTTGACAGTCAAGAGGTGAAGGTAAACACTTGCACCACACCACACTCATCACATAGTCCCACTAAACCTACACCACCAAAATCCACACATAGAAACACAAAAACATTCATGGAGCCTCTCAATAATAATCTGCTCAAGCAACAGTGACCTCCAAAGCAGAAACGCAAGCAACCTCCACCCCCACAACACAATCTAAATGACACATAACCCACAGACTCAGTGTGCCACTCAACCACAGCCCATAAGGCAAAACAACGTACCCAACACACTAGTCATAGGTGACTCTATAGTCAGGCACACTGATATCCCACTCACCAGGCTAAACAAGGAGAAGGTTACTGTCAGCTGCCTGTCGGGTGCCAGGATCCACCACATAACCCACACACTCAGGTCACTCCACATGTACAAATATGACTATGTCATTGTCCATGTTGGTGTGAATGACCTGAGATGTACCTCCCTGGACTACATGAAAAGAGACATGGAAGAACTCTCCAATCTTGTAACCCAGGCTGACCCTAGCCCTGAGTAGCATCCTGCCATCACCCAGAATGATACCGCAGTACAAGAACAAAATTATTGACTTCAACAATTAGCTAAGCTTCTGGTGTCATTCTAAGGGGATCCAGTATCTGTCTGCCTGGGACGATATGGTCGACAGACCACAATGCTTTGCCAGAGGTGGCCTGCACCTGTCACCCCTGGAATTCCAGATACTGGCTAAGGCTCTTGCCGCCCCTATAGTGTCTTTTTTAGGCAAGATTCAAATGACAAACTCAACACCATAACAGGAACAGGCAAGCAAAAAATGAGGGTAATGCTACTCAATGCTAGAAGTCTAAATCTCAAAATGCACTCCCTCGAGACACTCCTTAAAATGGAGAACATTGATATCTGTGCAGTGACTGAGACCTGGTTCAAGGCTCTAGAGAGCACCCCTGCATTACCAGGCTATAACGCATACCACACTTTTCGGCCACCTTACCTGGACCAGAACACCAAAGGCAGAGGTGTGTCCATATTCATTAAGGATATCCACACCTCCAGGCTAGTTGCTCAGCATAATGCATCCGAGGTTATCCAAGTGCAACTAACTCTGGGCAAAACTGCAATCCAAATTGTAGCTTGCTACAGATCCCCCACCATGCCCCAGGATTCCCACTCTTCTTTTATTGATATACAGGAAAATATTAGAGTTCAACCAAACACCCTAATAATGGGCAATTTCAACTACCCCACCATTAACTGGGAAAACTATTCATGTACCAACTCCTTTGCTCAGCGCTTTCTGAGATTCATAAATTCCAGTGCCCTGGATCAACTTATCCACACCCCGACCAGGGGCAACAATGTCCTAGACCTAGTCATTACCAACATGAGTGACCAGTGTTCCATACCTGAAGTCATCTCCTCATTGGTTAGATCCGGCCATAAGCTAATCACCCTAGATATCCACATCCCGCCCCCACCCCCCATAAAGGAAATCACAGTAAAAAGATTTCTCCAAAGCCAACTTCATGCTTCTTAAGACAGAAGTGGAAAACTTCATGACACCGATGCAGATGGACAATCCTACACAGATGCACTCTATAAGCACTTACACGAGTACATGGATTGTGCTATCCCAAACAGAACCAAGATGCTAGCCTCCAAAAAAGGAAGCTAATCTGGTGGTCCTCTGCCATAAACAAACTCTACAACAGAAGGAAGAAACTGTTGCAAAAGAGAGTAAAATCCCATGAGTGCAGTAGTTCCCTGATCAGCCTCAGTAAGAAGCTGAGATACCTTATAAGATCCTCCGAAGATAGCTGCAAAAACAAAATTGCCACTGATTCTAGGGACAACCACAAAGCATTCTATAGCTATGTCAAGAATCTCAATGGCAACACCCAGATCTGCTCTGAGTTACGGCAAAACGGCACGAAAATTACAGAAACAACTGATATTGCCAATGTCCTGGCAGATAGGTTCAGTGCTAACTTTACCCTGTTCTCACCTGCTAAAGAGCCCATATCTATACAGGAAGACTACAGAGTCCCTATAATCACTACTACGCAGGTAAAAGTGGCACTCTCTAAAGCCAAAAACACAGCATGCATGGGACCGGACAACATCCCAGGATGTGTTTTACATGAATTTCAGAACAAACTGGCTCCCCACCTAAGTACCATGATCAATCATAGTCTCACATCAGGCTTTCTGCCCACTGAATGGCACACAGCAAACAGTTATTCCACTCTACAAAGGGGGAGCCACCACTGATCCCTGGAACTATCTCCCTTATTAGCCTGACGAGCCTGGACTGTAAGGCCATGGAACGTATCATCATGGAACTCATAAACAAAGACATTGGTAACCTCCAAACTCTGGACCCCACCCAGTTCGGGTTTGTGAAAGGCAGATCATGCCTCTTGAACCTGATTGACTTCTTTGAGGCAGTCATCAAAGCTGTAGACAAGGGTAAGGTGGTTTACGCAGTCTATCTTGACCTTGCCAAGGCTCTCAACACCATCCCCCATTCTGGAATTATAGCTAAACTCACTAAACTAGGTATAAATCCCTACATCACAAGATGGGTTGCCAATTGGCTCACTGACAGAACCCACACTGTAAAAGTTGCAGACTCCAAATCTGACTTCAAACCAGTGACAAGTGGAGTACCACAGGGTTCAGTCCTGGGACCTCTCCTGTTTGGTATCTACTTCTCTGAGGTACAGGCTAACACAGAAGGCCTTTGGCTAATGAAGTTCACAGGTGACTGCAAACTAGGAGCCATAGCTGAGTCCCCAAATGATGTGGACATCCTACAGAAGGGCATCACTGAGACAGATGCCTGGTGTAAGAGCCATGGGCTCACGCTCAATGCCAAAAAGTGCATTGTCATCCCCTTTGGTAAAAACTCTGTACCCATGAACTACCACATAGGCGGCAGTCTACTTAACACCGAATGTGTGATAAGAGACCTTGGGACCCAGGTGGAGAGTAGTTTCTCCTTTGATAATCACATTGCCACAGTAGTCAGGAAATCCTTCTACATGGCACACCTCATCACAAAAGGGTTCTCATGTAGGAAAAAAAGAGATCATTGTTCCCCTCTACCCGACATTCATTAAACCCATTATAGAGTACAATGCCCTTTTTGTAATAGGTTCATAGGTTCATAGGTAGGTACTAGGCTATCTGCCCGAAGGCATTTATAAGCCTAGCAGGAATGTGTTGGCTTTCGCCGCCCCCTTAGATTAGTTCCCTTTGCCTCTGTCCAGCAGAGCCATTGAAGTGATTATTGGGGTAAACTTTCTGTTTCCCATACACTCATCAAGGTTTCTCTTGAGGAGGGTTAGTGAAGAGCTCTGCCTAATGTAGATTGGAATCTTGTTCCAGAGCATGGGAAGTCTCTGGGACAGTAATCTATTAATCCAGCATGTCTTATTTATTGTTGTGGTAGGTTTAGATCCCTGGAGCATGTGGCTCAAGGAGATATGGTTTTCTTTAGGTGGAGCACATCTATCAATTCTGGGTTGGACATGGCCTTGTATGTCAGGCAGAGATCACCTCTGAGTAGGCGGTATGCAACCGAGTACAGCTGGAGAGTTTCTTCACTTGAGTTGCATGGGGCATCTGCTTGAGGCCAGTGAGCCTCTTGGTGAGGAACTTCTGTGGTCTTTCCAGTTGTTGCAGGTGTGTTGTAAGGTACATCCGAAATAGGGCATTGTACTCTATGATGGGTTTGATGAGTGATGCGTAGTGGGGCCCAATGATCTCTTGCAATCTGGATGCAAACCCTTTTGTGATTAGGTGGGCCACATAGAAGGATTTTCTAACCACTTTGGCAATGTGATTATCAAAGGAGCGGTTACTACCTACTTGGGACCCCTGATCCCTTATTATGTCTTTTGTATTTAGGGGGCTACCACCTATGTGGTAGTTTGTGGGTACTTTGCATTTTACAAAGAGGATGACTATGCACTTTTTGGCATTTAGCTTGAGGCCATGGTTTTGACGCCAGGTATCTGTCTCAGTGAGACCCTTTTGGAGGCTGTCTGTGTCAGCCAGAGAGTCAATTATAGCCCCTAGTTTCCAGTCATCTGTGAACTTGGTCAGCCATAGTCCTCCTGTGCTTGCCTGTACCTCTGAGAAGTATATGCCGAACAGGAGGGGTCCTAGGACTGATCCCTGGGGAACACCACTTGTAAATGGTTTAGAGTCAGACCTAGCTCCTGCAACTCTTACCATGTGGGTTCTGTCCTTGAGCCAGGTGGCAACCCATCTCGTGACGTAGGGGTTTATGTTCAGGCTGGTGAGCTTGTCTATAGTACCTGAGTGGGAATGGTGTCAAAGGCTTTTGCGAAGTCTAGGTAGGCTGTGTGGGCCACCTTTCCTTCATCTATAGCCTTGGTAAATGTCTCAAAGAAGTCCACCAGGTTTAGGAGGCATGATCTGCCCTTAACAGAGCCAAACTGGGTAGGATCCAGTGTTTGGAGGTTTCCAATGTCTCTGTTAATGAGATCCACATTCCACATCCCACCCCCACCCCCCAGTAAGGAAACCTCCTTAAAAAACTTCTCCAAAGCCAACTTCATGCTACTGAAGTCAGAAGTGACAAACTTCATGACACTCATGCAGACAGGATCTGAAAGTTCGACTGCAGAATCCTACACTAAGGCACTGTATGAGCACATCCACTCATGCATGAATCATGCCATCACAAATAGAACCAAGATGCTCTTCTCCAAAAAAAGGAAGCCAATCTGGTGGTCCCCTGCTATAAACAAACTATACAACAGAAGGAAGAAACTGTTGCAGAAAAGAGGAATATCCCAGGATGCAAAAAACTCCCTTACCAGCCTCAGTAAGAAGCTGAGATCCCTCATAAAATCCTCAAAAGCTAGTTACGAAAATAAAATTGCCAAAGATTCCAAAGACAACCACAAGGCATTCTATAGTTATGTCAAGAATCTAAATGGCAATGCTCAGATCTGCTCTGAGCTACAACAGAATGGCATTAAATATACTGATCCCAAGGATATTGCCAATATCCTAGCAGATCGATTTAGTGCCAACTTCACCTCCCTCTCACCCCCTAAAGGGCCCATCTCAATACCAAAAGATTGCCAAATTCTGGAAATCACGACCACACAGGTAAAAACCGCACTCTCCAAACGTAACAATACAGCATCCATGGGACCAGATGACATCCCAGGCTGTGTACCTCATGAACTACAAAATGAACTGGCACCCCACCTAAGTGTCATGTTTAATCATAACCTCACCTCAGGCTTTGTGCCCACTGAGTGGCACACAGCTACAGTTATCCCAGTCCACAAGGAGGGATCTGCCTTGGATCCCAGGAACTACCGTCCCATCAGTCTGACAAGGCTGATCTGCAAGGGCATGGAACGCATTATCATGGAACTTATAAACAAAGACATTGGCAACCTTCAAACACTGGACCCCACCCAGTTTGGGTTTGTGAAGGGCCGATCTTGTCTCCTGAATCTGATTGACTTCTTCAAAGTAGTCTCCAGAGCTGTGGACGAGGGTAAGGCAGTCCACACAGCCTATCTGGACCTCGCCAAGGCCTTCAACACCATCCCCCACTCTGGAATCATAGATAAACTTACTAAGTTGGGCATAAATCCCTATGTCACTCAATGGGTTGCCAACTGGCTTACTGACAGAACCCAGACTGTAAATGTAGCCGACTCCAAATCCAGCTCCAGGCAGGTGACAAGTGGAGTACCTCAGGGTTCAGTCCTGGGACCACTTTTGCTTGGCACCTACTTCTCTGAAGTACAGGCCAACACTAAGGGACTCTGGCTAACAAAGTTCACAGATGACTGCAAGCTGGGAGCCATTATTGAATCACCAAATTATGTGAATATACTACAAAGGGGCCTTATAGAAACAGATGCCTGGTGCCAGAGCCATGGACTCAAGCTTAATGCCAAGAAATGTATAGTTATCCCCTTTGGAAAAAAAAACATGTACCCATGAATTACCACATAGGTGGCAGGACACTAAACATCGAAAGTTTGATGAGAAAATTAGAGACACAGGTGGACAGTGGTCTCACTTTCGATAACCACATCACCACAACAGTCAGGAAATGCTTCTATGTGGCACACCTCATCACTAAGGGCTTTTCATCCAGAAAAAAAGAGGTCATTGTCCCACTGTACTCATCCCTCATTAGACCCATTATAGAGTATAATGCCCCATTTGGTATGTACCTCACAATACATCTGCAACAGCTGGAAAGGCCACAGAAATACCTCACTAAAAGAATCACAGGCCTAAAGCAGATGCCATATGCTGACCATCTAAAAAAACTCTAGCTATACTCTGTGGTATATCATCTAATCAGAGGTGATCTCTGCTTAACATACAAGGCCATGTCAAACCCTGAGCTGTTGGACATGCTCCACTTAAAAAAATCCCAATCTCTTAGAGCCACACACTCTAGGGATCTAAACCTTGTCATCACAATGAACAAAACATGCTGGAGGGATAGGTTCCTGACCCAGAGACTCCCCATACTCTGGAATAGACTGCCCATACATGTCAAGCAGAGTGCCACATTGGCCCTCTTCAAAAGGAACCTTGATGATTGGATGGGAGAAAGGAAATTCACCCCGGGGATCATGTCAGTCGCCCTGCTAGACAGAGGTCCAGAGAAGTAAATATTGTGGGAAGAAATATCCAGGGAATTGTTATAGCTAGGCTTGCATAGGCCCAATATTGTGGGAAGAAATATCCAGGGAATTGTTATAGCTAGGCTTGCATAGGCCCTAGGGCCAATAGCCTAGTACCAACCTATGAACCTATGAACCTATCCATGATTATGCGCTCCATAGCTTTGTAGACCAAGCTAGTCAGGCTTATAGGGTGATAGTTCCAGGGGTCCGTTGTGGCTCCACCTTTATGGAGCAGAATAAACATTGCTGTGTGCCACTCTGTGAGCATATAGCCTGTGGAGAGGCTGAGTTTAAACAGTGTGTTTAAGTGAGGGGTTAGTTCATCTTTGAGCTCATGTAGGACACAGCCTGGGATACCATCCAGTCCCATTGATGCTATGTTTTTGGCTTTGGAGAGGGCTGTTTTAACCTGATTGTCTGTGATTTCAGGGGCACTACATTCTTCTGGTATAGTTATGGGCCCTTTTGGGGGTGTGAGGGGGGTGGTTTGCACTGAACCTGTCTGCCAGGATGTTGGCTATATCAGTCGGTTCAGTGTATTTTGTGCCATTCTGCACTAACTCTGAGCAGATCTGAGAATTGCCACTTAAATTCTTGACATAGCTAAAGAATGCCTTGTGGTTATCTTTGGACTCCATGGCAATTTTTCTTTCGAAGCTAGACTTGGATGATTTTATGAGGGGAATGTAGTTTCTTGCTGATACTGATCATGGATGTCTTCCCTTCTTGGGATTTTACTCTTTTTCTGTACTAGTTTCCTCCTTCTATTGTATAGCATGTTTATGGCAGGGGTCCAACAGACTGGTTTCCTTTTCTTGGAGGAGTGAGTCTTGGTTTTGTTTGGGATAGCACAATCCATGCATTCTTGTAGGTGCCCGTAGTGTGCATTAGTAAAGGATTTTGCAGCTTGGACAGCATTATCCTTTAGCATGGGGGCTTTGAAACTTCCCACCTTGGGCTTAAGTAAAGTGAAGTTTGCTTTTGAAAAGTTTTTCACGGTGTTTTTTTTGACTGGGGGTGGTGGTGGAATGTGGATATCCAGAGTGATTAGTTTATGGTCAGATCTAACCAGTGAGGGGTTGACCTCCGGTGTGGAACACTGGTCACCCATGTTGGTGATGACCAGGTCCAATATGTTGTTACCTCTGGTGGGGGTGTTGACAAGTTGATCCAGGGCGTTTGAGTTTATAAATTCTAGGAAATGTTGGCCAAGGGAGTTCGTACTTGAGTAGTTCTCCCAGTTAATGTTTGGGTAATTGAAATCACCCAATATCAGGATGCTTGGTAGGACCTTTATGTTTCCTAGTGTTAACAGGAATGCGGAGTGGGGGTCCTGGGACATGGTGGGTGATCTGTAGCAAGCTATAATTTGAATAGCAGTTTTGCCCATTGTTAGTTGCACGTGGATGATCTCTGAAGCATCCTGCTGTGCCACTAACCTGGAGGTGTGGGTATCCTTGATGAATATTGATACTCCCCCGCCTTTTGTATTTCAGTCCGGGTTTTGTGGCTGAAATGTATGGTATGAGTTGTAGCCTGGTAGTGCTGGGATGCTCTCTGGAGCCTTAAATCAGGTTTCTGTTACTGCACATATATCAATTTTCTCCATACTGAGGAGTGCCTCGAGTGCGTACATTTTGAGGTATAGATTTCTGGCATTGAGCAGCATTACCCTCAGTTTTTTGTTACTTGTGCTATTTACGGTAGTGGGTTTGTCTTTTGAGCCTTGCCTAAAAAAGGCATTATGGGGGTGGCAAGAACCTTGGCCAGTATTTGAAAGCCTAAGGGTGGCAGGTGCAAGCTGTCTCTAGCAAAGCAGCGTGGCTTGTCGAGCATGTCATCCCAGGCTGACAGACACTGGATCCCCTTTGAATGACACCAGAAGCTTAGCCAATCGTTGAAATTGATATTTTTTTCTCTATACCGTGGTATAATTCTTGGTGAGGGCAGAATGCCACTCAAGGTCAGGGTCATACCGACCTGGGTTATGTGATCAGAGAGCTCCTCCATGTCTCTTTTTAAGTAGGCCAGGGAGGTACCACTCAGGTCATTCACACCAACATGGACAATGACAGAGTCATATTTGTACTTGTTCTGGAGTGACCTGATTGCTTGTGTTATGTGGTGGATCCTGGCACCTGACAGGCAACTAACAGTAACATTCTCCTTGTTCAGCCTAGTGAGTGGGACGTCAGTGTGCCAGACTATAGAGTCACCTATTACTAGTGTGTTGGGTATGTTATTTTGCCTTAAGGGCTGTGATTGTGTAGCACACTGGTTTTGTGAAGTATGTGTTTCATGGTTTGTGTTGGGGGTGGAAGTTGCTTGGATGTCTGCTTTGGAAGTCTCTGTTGCTTTTGCAGATTTTTATTTAGAGCCTCCAAGTATGTTTTTGTGTATTTATGTGTGTTTTTTGCCAGTGCTGGTTTCATAGGTCTGTGTGAGACTGGTGGTGTGATGCAAGTAATTCCCTTTTCCTCTTGACTGCCTGGTCCAGTCTTGGGTTGAGAGAGCTTAGCCTCCAGTTTGGCTGTATAATTGCATCTCTCGCATGTATTAGTGTTTGGTGGAAGGAGGAGAGGGTTGTCTGTGTACATGAGGCAATTGTAACATTGCCTCAAAATGCCCAGATTCACCAGTTGGACTGGAGAGTACACCTGAAACTGCCCTTTGGACATGTCTGGATAGGTACAGTGAACTGTGTTACTGATAAGCTGGTAAGGTCAAATAGAGAGCCTTGTCCTTCTCTACATTATAAGGGGGGTCTAGTGCTAAGGTTTATTAGTGCTTGCTATGAGTTTTGGGCAAGTGCCGGAATGTGAACTGAATGATTTGAGTGCTTAAGTTGAAAGTTTGTCTAGTTCCAAGGGAAAAATTGAAGAGTAGATTTTGTGAAGCCGGGAATAGTTATACCCTAGCTAACTGGCACTGCCCGACATGCAAAACCGCGCAAATGTGGGTTTTATAGCAGGGAAATGAAAGAGATAGAAATTAGCAGCAGCTGGAAAGGCCACAGAAGTACCTCACAAAGAGGATTACTGGCCTCAAACAGATTCCCTACACTGACCGTCTCAAAAACTCCGGCTTTACTCCGTAGCATATCGCCTATTCTGAGGTGATCTCTGTCTAACATATAAATCTATGTCAAACCCAGAGCTGTTGGACATGTTACACCTAAGGAAATCCCAATCACACCGAGCTACATGCTCTAGGGACCTCAACTTTGTCACCACAATAAACAGGACATGCTGGAGGGATAGATTCCTGTCCCAGAGACTTCCCATACTCTGGAACAAGCTACCCAACTATGTCAAGCAAAGTTCCTCCTTAGCACTCTTCAAGAAAAATCTTGATAAGTGGATGGGAAATAGGAAATACACCCTGGGGATCACTTCTGTGGCTCTGCTAAACAGGGACACAAGAAAATAACTTTCTTGGGTGACGTAAGCCAGGGAACCTTGTTGGCTAGGCTTACTTAGGCCCTTGGGCCGATAGCCTAGTACCTACCTATGAACCTATTAACCTATTAAAGAACAGAAAACAGATAAAACTGAGTTTTAAAAAGTTAATTTAACTTGTGGTAGCTGCAATGCTAAATTGTTTGTCTAGGTGTGGACTAACAGTGATCATACTATGACAGGTTCACCGTATGCATCAGGGACATCCACTGCTGCTTCACTGTCCCATTCACCTTACTACTGAGATGTAGATGGTTCAAATGTATTTTACCCATTTTTGTGAGTGGTACCACATTTGGCAACACCACTATATTACTCTATAGCACTTTATTTTACTTTCACCACAATACTTTTTGTTTTAGTTACTTAGTGATCTTCGCATTCTATTACTGCACACAATGTTTTGATAGGTGATTCCTTGTGTGCACAGACAAGAAGATTGGTTACCACTAGTCTCTGACTAGCACTGACAAACCCTTTGATCTCCAGACAGAACTACATAACAATTGACCAGTCGTAATCCCCTAGATCATCCATGGTAATGAACTCTTACGTGTTAAAGGAAGCGGTTCCTCCACAGTTTATTGTACATTGCACTTTCAAAACTACACAATTACATTCTCTTTTTAGTAGCTCTTGTCCTGGTCTCACTGTTAGTTTGTATCTATGTATACAGGTATGTAAATATGTATTTTCAAGCTAGCACAGATAAAGATATGTGTTACTGGTAGCTTGATTATGCTGTTACATGTGTATTTAATAGCAAATATGCCTTCTGTTGCTAGATTACAGTACAGAGTGCTTTACCTAATTTGAACAGTTTTGATGATACATTGTAGATTGTACTGCCTGTACATCCCTTTCATTTTTCTTTGTCCACTTCTAGTAATCTCCTTTTTTTCTTTCATTGCTACCTTTTTCCTTTATGTAACTCCTTCTATCATTGCACTCTTGACTTCTCCACTCACTTGTCTAGTAATTTCTCGTTACTCCTCACTACCCCTGCTCTGACTGTCTCCCATATTTTGTCTGTTCCAGGTAGAACCAATAGTGACTATACTCTTGATGGATCAACCATTCACATCAGGGACACCCAGTGCTGCTTTGCTGACAGTAGTGTCATGCCACTAATAATTATTATTCTTTTACCTGAGATATATCAAACAGCTCTGCTACTAAATTCTTTTGTTTAAGTATCGGCTGATATTCGACATTAATACTTATGCTCTGTAGTCCTATTGCAATTTTATGAAAGTTGTTTCAGATTTTAGAAATCCAGTATAAATCTTAGCTGTGAAAGGTGTCTCCATTGTGCATTTCTAGTAAATGTTTACTTTTAAGAGAGACAAACTAATGACAGCTGTGAAGAGGGACTGATATTCACTTAACTGAACAATAGATGGTTTGAAAGCATTCTACCCAATCTGAGTGATGCCACTAGCATTTTGTTTTACTTTTCTGAAAATAATTTTATTTTTAGTTAGCAAAAGATGCTGCAATGCCTAACCAAAATCACATTTATTAAAAGTTTAGCACTTTCATCCCATTGTCATTAAGACTTCATCAAAACAATAAAGGCAGTAAAACTTGTATAAACACTTAAGTGTCATGTGATTGTTTCAATGGGACAAAAGTACTAAACTTTCAAAAAAACCAAATCCGACTGCAGACCAGTGACAAGTGGAGTATCATAGGGTTCAGTCCTGGGTCCTCTCCTATTTGGTATCTACTTCTCTGAAGTACAGGCTAACACAGAAGGTGTTTGGCTAAAGAAGTTCACAGATAACTGCAAACTAGGACCCATAATCGAAACTCCTAACGATGTGGACATTCTACAAAAGGGCCTCACTGAGACCGATGCCTGGTGTCAAAGCCATGGCCTCAAGCTCAATGCCAAAAAGTGCATTGTCATCCCTTTTGGTAAAAACTCTGTACCCATGAACTACCACATAGGTGGTAGTCTACTTAACACCGAATGTGTGATAAGAGACCTTGGGACACAGGTGGACAGTAGTCTCTCCTTTGATAATAACATTACCACAATAGTCAGGAAATCCTTCTACATGGCACACCTCATCACAAAAGGGTTCTCATCCAGGAAAAAAAAGGTCATTGTTCCCCTCTGCTCGTCACTCATTAGACCCATTATAGAATACAGCGCCCCTTTTGGTATGTACCTCACAAGATATTTACAACAACTAGAAAGGCCACAGAAATACCACATAAAGAGGATTACCAGCCTCAAACAGATGCCTTATGCAGACTGTCTTAAAAAACTCCAGCTTTACTCCGTTGCATATCGCCTACTCAGAGGCGATCTCTGCCTAACATACAAAGCTATGTCAAACCTAGAGTTGATGGACATGCTCCACTTAAAGAAATCCCTGTCCTTCCAAGCTACATGCTCTAGGGACCTAAACCTTGTCACCACAATAAACAGAATATGCTGGAGGGATAGATTCCTATCCCAGAGACTTCCCATACTCTGGAACAAACTACCTATCTATATCAAACAAAGCTCCTCATTAGCACTCTTCAAGAAAAATCTTGATGATTGGATGGGAGATAGGAAATTCACCCCGGGGATCACTTCTGTGGCTCTGTTCGACAGGGGCACAGGAAAATAATTTTCTTGGGCGGTACCTTTTTGGCTAGGCTTATATAGGCCCTAGGGTCAATAGCCTAGTACCTACCTTTGAACCTATGAAATGTGGGGATTTTAGAGAGGCATTGCATAACTTTTTTTGGTTATTGGTTGTCTTTTCACATGTCAAATTTTGGTGGCTGCTATATACTTACTGATAACCACCCTTTATTACAGCACGCATTGTTTTGTACATATTTGCATGGAGACTGATTACCATTAGACACTGATAGGTGTGCTTTGGCCCTGTCCTACTCTCAGCCCTGCCATCCCAGAGGTTTGTCTATTTTTGTACCTAATAAAGCACTATTATCTTACGAAACAAATCACTCCCCATTTAACGAGCAACTCATTCTCTTCCAGATTATACTAGAAATGTCAGTGTACTACTGCTCTTCGCCCATAACACTAATGCACACCTTCAAGACTCCATCTGCACAATGTCCCTTGTAAGTTTAGCTTGCAATAATAGGACTACCTATATACAGTAACATTTAATAACATTTCTCCTCCTCCTCATAACTAACATAGCCTTTTTGATGAACTGCCACTCCCCTCTGCATTATAATTACCTCATCCACAATCAATGTCAATTCCAACCTTTTGGACTCAACCCTGTACTTGTATTTAAATATTATGTTTCTTTTAGAGGTATCATTTTCTTTCACTTCATACATCCCCACCACTATTAAGTCACCACAGTAGTTAATCTTTTCTTTACTTCAGCACATTATCAAACCCTGTACCTGCCAAATGTACTGCTATTATCCCTCTCTTACTGTATGGGGACACAGACCCATCAGTTGCTCTACTAATGCCTATAAACACATCCATGCTCTAACAAACTGAAAATTTGTCACCTTAATGCAAGAAGCCATTGCAACAAAACTGAGCAAATACACACATTGATTGCTTTCAATAATTCTGACATCCTAGCCATAAGATTGATAAGTACTCCCATCGGGTATAAAATGATCAGAATGGACAGACAATCCAAAAGTGATGGAAGAATCTGTCTCCTTTTTAAAAGACAATCTAACAGTCTCTACCATTCCCACCTCTGCTCCGACCTTTAGCAACTCAAAATTTCTTCTACAACTATCAGACATTTCCCCCATCCAGTCATCATACCATAAATGCAAAACAGTATCTTTTGGGAAGCCTGCTATGCCTGGAAACTACCTTATTAATGACACATCTCTAAGAGTAGACCCAGTAATCAGAGACTTGGGAACAAATATAGACAGTAACCTGGCCTTTGACCATCACGTATCTATGACAGTAGGAAAATCATTCTGTGTTGCACAACTAATAATTAAACATATAGCATCTAGGTCCAAGGAAGATATCATTTCACTGTATTCAGCTGTAGTCAGACCAGTCACTGAGTACAATGCCCCCTTCAGTATGTACCTGAGCAGGCATGTGCAAAAACTGGAATGTCCATAATGGTTCCTCACAAAAACAAAAAGAAAATACAGGGCATAAATGACATGTCCTACATGGACTGGCTCAAAGCCTTATCCCTGTATACCTGTCTCCTAGAGACTGTTAAGGGGCAATCTATACATAGCCTAGAAAGCATCCTCAGATCTTACTCTTGACCTTCTGCAAAATAAATTGCACTGGAATTACCTGACCTAAGAACTTAAACCTTGAGTTCAACATAAATAGGACAATGTTGTAGGGGCAAGTATGTGTCTCTGAGATTACCCCTTCTCTGAAATAGACTTGCCATCCATGTGAAGCAGTATTGTTCATAACCCAATTTAAGCATTCCTTGGACTAGAGGATTGGGAATCAAAGCTTCACCCTTGGCCTGGCACCTTTGTTTCTGATGGACAGAAGCAGCCTGCAAATACTTGATCACCCATGACCAAGCCTACATATACCCCTTAAAAACTCTTAGGATATTAAATTGATCAGATACAACTGGGAAGGCTTAAAAAGGCCCCTGTGGGCATTTGCCTAGTACTCGCCCTTGAAACTATAACATTTTGCAGTGCACCACAATTCACATTCCCCCAAATTCCAGAGACTCTGAGACTGATAACCTAGAAGACATCCTGGATTACTTCTAGCATAAAATAAGAAATTATATTTCTGGGTGATTTTAACACTGATTGGCAGCACATGTCTTCTCCCAATATACCTAATACATCAACTCCAGCTATAGACCTTTTAACATACACATCATTATCTGAACCATCTAGAATATCTGACACCCTAAAATGGATTCTTGCCCCTAACCCACTAAATAAAAAGTCCTTTGGGGTTCTACCAGATAGCCTTTGTGGCCATTTTGCTACATACATAATCTGGTAACAAACTAAGATACAAAAAGGAGCTTTTATATGGACTAGGACAAAAAAAAAACATTTTTCTTTACACAGTTGTTAAACATTACATCAGTCGTGTCACTGGAACCCTCTAAAACCTCTTTCTCTTTCTCAATAATGCACTTTCTTACCTTAATCAAACCTTTATACAGATTTTGATGCCATTGTCACATTATAAGAGAGAAAGATCAAATCCTACCTACCTCAGTGGGTTACAATTGAAATTAAAGAAATCATCATTACAAGGGGAAAAGCCTGTAATGCCTGGAAAACAGATAAAACTATCAGCATACAAAAAGTATATAAAACTTAGAAACACAGCCAAAAAACAAAAGAAAAATATACCATAATCTTCAAACACATAAAAAAACAAAAGAAAAATACACCATAATCTTCAAACGCATAAAAAACACTCCAAATTCTTTTGAAACCCCATAAATAAACTTCACCACCCAAGTAAAAACAAAAATCACAAATAAAAAGCCTTGCTACAAGAATCAAATCTTTTTGTAGCCTGTAAAATGAAGGAACAGTTTATCCAAACTAATGCTTCTCTGCCTACAACCTAACATATTTAAACTATTGCCAACAGCATTTCATCTGACAATCATTCTGATGTCAGACCCAAACCGTGACCTCAGTACCTTCACCATTCATCCAACGTTTATCAGAACAATTAAAGATATATTATCTAACCTAAAACCTTCTTCATAAGCTCCTGATGTCCTGAGTACCTTCACCTAGCAGCCAATAGTATTGTTTACCCAACAGCTACACCAATAAATATCTACATAAAAGAACATGTAGCCACTGTATGGAAACAGAGTTACATCATCCGCATCAGTAAAGGAGGGTAAGACTGCAGCATCTCAAAGTACCGATCAATAAAAGTACTATCCCATCTCCAAATTCATTAAAAAATACATAAACAACTATTATGCTGTCTCACTATATATACCCTAATATAGCCTGGCTCCATGGTGCAGAAGAATGGAGCCATTACTGGGAATCAGGAGACTGGGGATAAATTAGTGGCCAGGGCACTACAGCAGCCATGCAGAGAGGGACAGGAATGAAGAACTGTTCACCTTCACAGGGGAGTGGGAAGAGCTTGTGTATACACAGAGGCACAATGGAAGGTGTGATCTCCCTGGTGGAGACTACTGATCATGTTCTGGGTTAGGGTGGGTGTATGGCAAGCCCATTGGAGAGCATACAGAAGTAAGGGAATCTCCTCCATGTATAGCCCACTTCATGCCCATCCCCAACAGCTAGCAGAGTGTACACAGCTAAGTCCAGGGAGAAAAGGAAAAGATATGAACTGCCCCTGACTGCTGTTGAAATGACAGTCCCTCCCAGGTGACCCCCACTCTAGTGAAGGGAAACAAATGGGTCAGTCGGCCAGAAGCAGGATGATGGTCAGAAGACAATTGGTGAAAAGCTTGCAAAAATATATACAAAATCTAATATCTCTGATTCAGCTTGACTGGCAACCTGGACTTGCCACCAGCTGAGGTCTCCTATAGTTTCTAAATACAATACACATTTATCTAACTTAAAATCTCTTCAATGCTTCAATTGTCCTGGATCTTTCTAAAGTTTATTACACCATATCTCATATACTTCTACTAAAAATGTTCTCCCACCAAGATTAAAGTTCCTGAACCCTAAATGTTTCAGCAATTACCCTTATAAATACAGCCAGTCAGTGAAGTGGAACAACACTTATCTACTTTTTTTTTTGCCAACTAAATGGGGGTCCCCATGCACTCATTGTTGGGCCCTTTTTTAGTATCTTTATCAGTTGAGAATATCTTGTGGATGTGGGTATGTATGGGGCAGTTAGAGGGCAGCACTCAACAAGAGTCAGTGTCACAGAGTACTGATGGTGCATGCTGGGATATGGGCATCATTTGGTAATACACTGATGGTGCACATTGGGATAGGGACACCATGTGGTAATAAACTGATGGTGCATGCTGGGATAGGGGCACCATGTGGTAATAAACTGATGGTGTGCACTGAGATAGGGACACCATGAGGTGATAAACTGAAGGTGCACACTAAGATAGGGGAACCATGGGGTTATAAACTGATGGTGCACATTGGGATAGGGGCACTGTGTGGTAATAAACTGATGGTGCACACTGGGATAGGGGCACCATGTGGTGATATACTGATGGTGCATGCTGGGATAGGGGCACCATATGGTAATAAACTGATAGTCCACATTGGGATAGGGACACCATGTGGTAATAAACTAATGGTGCAAATTGGGATAGAGGCACCATGGGGCAATAAACTGATGGTGCACATTGGGATAGGGGCACCATATGGTAATAAACTGATGGTGTATGCTGGGATAGGGACACCATGTGGTAATAAATCTCCTCTGTGGTATTGTTTCCATGGATGCAGTATAGTATGCACTGGGTGCTATTCCTTTGCTCTCTTGCCCATTGCATATCTAGCTTGTGGTTTACCTGCAGCCATACTTCACATCTTACAGTCATTCTCACATACACTTTTATATTCTGGACTTGCCTTAAACAAAGAGAACTGTATAACTGTGGGAACATCTGTGTCAAATGATATCCAGGCTGTCTTGATAATCAAATGTTGATTTTGTACTTGTGGATATTTTCTGTACCATGTGGTGGCTTTGGTGTTCTTACTGCTGCTGGTGTTGTGACCATGCTATTTAATGTGAGGTAGTATAGGATGCACCATTCTATGAATCTGCAGCCTGTCTTATCTGTTTTTTTTTTTGGCAGTGTCCCTAATCATTCAAACATCTGAATCACATTTGGTTCTGCAGACATGCATGTTATTATGTTGCGTATCCTTTGCACAGAATTTTATGCATCTTCTGCTTCTGTTACTGCCCCACTAACAGAAGAAAATAACTATGGCTGCAGTATATAAACAGTGTCACTGAAGAAAGAGCCATGTGTTGTGATACTTTTCTCAATGGAATAGTACAGAGCACCAGAAATGCATATCACAGCAACACCAGGGTTGCCTACACAGAAGTTCCATAATGGTCTAGTGTGTGGTCATATGCTATCTTTACATTTGCAGAGTGCATATGGGCACATTTGTATTCATGGGTACAGATATATATATGGGCATCATCTGTGCCAGACAGTTAGCTAGTGATATCAGTGGAATCAATGGCAACAGTGATGCTTTGCAGTCTGGTTATCTAATAAAGGCATTACTCTACTGGCATTCTTTCTGCCTTTGTTTGGAACATATGTATACACATTTGCATATATGGCATCGGGCACTGCAGTAAATGGCATAGAATATGACTGTTTAAAGATAGGGTAGGGTTGTATCTTTATTCAGCCTCTGAAGGGTTGCTGTGGCCATAATAGTCAGCAGAGTGATAAATCTGGCTTGTAGTACAATGGGTTTTCCAGTAACAATCTGTGCCTGCCGCCCTTTATATGGCTGGCAAGATAAGATTAAGGTTATTCTCATACATATGGGAACAGCTGCACTATCCTAACCTAGTATGGGAAATCCATAATAGTCATGCACTGACAAGCACATCCAAAGCACGTCTAGTGCTGCTATAGCTGCCTGTGCTGCAGCAGAAGTCATATATGTGATTATAGCTGCACTGCAGTTCCTACTTGCATTAGTGTGCATTTTATTTGGTAGTTATCCACAGCCATATGTCTTTGTGAACTGCATATGTCATCTACATGAATTTATCTCTGTGGACAGCATCAGTCATCTTAATCCATGTGTCTCTGTAGACTGCACCTGTCATACATGACAATTTATCTCTGTGGACAGCATCTGTCATCCTAATCCATGTGTCTCTGTGGACTGCATCTGTCATACCTGCCATTTTATCTTTGTGAACAGCATCTGTCATCCAAATTCATGAGTCTTTGTGAACTGTATCACCAATTTTATGTTTGTATCTTTAGAACATCCTCTTGACTTACATATATGTTCATAGGTTGGTACTAGTCTATTGGCCCTAGGGCCTATACAAGCCTAGCCATAACAATTCCCTGGCTATTTCTTCCCACAGTATTTACTTCCCTGGACCCCTGTCTAGCAGGTGGACTGACGTGATCCCCGGGGTGAATTTCCTATCTCCCATCCAATCATTGAGGTTCCTTTTGAAGATGGCCAAAGAGGTGCTCTGCTTGACATGTATGGGCAGTCTATTCCATAGTCTGGGGAGTCTCTGGGTCAGGAACATATCCCTCCAGCATGTTTTGTTCATTGTGATGACAGGGTTTAGATCCCTGGAGCATGTGTCTCTGAGGGATTGGGATTTCTTTAAGTGTAGCATGTCCAACAGCTCTGGGTTTGACATGGCCTTGTATGTTAAGCAGAGATCACCTCTGAGTAGACGATATGCGATAGAGTATAGGTGGAGTTTTTTTAGATGGTCAGCATAGGGCATCTGCTTTAGGCCTGTGATTTTGTTAGTGAGGTATTTCTGTGGCCTTTCCGGTTGTTGCAGATGTCTTGTGAGGTACATACCAAAAGGGGCATTGTATTCTATAATGGGTCTAATGAGGGATGAGTACAGTGGGACAATGACCTCCTTTTTTCTGGGTGAAAAGCCCTTAGTGATGATATGTGATACATGCACTGTTTAAATCCATCCTGTTTTTTCATTACTGTTCCCAATCTGTTGTGGACTACTTAATGCATTTGTATGTAGTTTGCTCTACACTGTGGGCTTCCATGTTACACATATTTATAAGGATTACTGGTAGTTCATTCCTTATATTTTAGGAAGCATTTTGTAGTCACGGTCTACAATATTGAGGAAGGGAGTTAGATAAGATGAAAATATGTCTGCTTTTTACAACATCGGTCAGTAAGATTTGCAGTTTGCAAATGAATAAGTATATAATCACCTTTCAGTCTGCAACATTTGCAAATATTTTTTTTCTTAAAATGTTTGTGACGTCTTTATTCTTGTTTGTTTCTTATTTTACTGATTTTAATCTTTGCCACTCGCTTGCAATGTGTTTTCATTTGTCCTTCTATGAAACAGTTTCTGCATACTTTTGAAATATACAGAGCTGCTCGGTTCTTTTATTTATCTGCATCTGCAGCAGAATGTTTGTTGTGGCTGACTGTGATCTTGATTGAGCTTATTTTTTAAAGCACACTGTAAGCTGAAGAACAAGTTCTTCTTATTATCCATTTATCTTCACATACCCACTATTAGAACCTACCATGTCCTTTAGCTGCACAAGCAGTGACATTATCTGCTGGTTTGGCAATGAGTGGCCAGCAAGACTGTGAATGCTGGTATATGACAACTACTGGTGTGATGTGAAACACAAGATGAACTATTTAATTTCTCACCAAAAATGGTACCACTTAGAAATTTGTTCACATTATAAATACATGGCAGTGCGGTGTCTAAGGGCAATGGGGTGTGATACAAATTAAGATACTTGTCAGTCAGTTAATTTACAACTACCAGATCAGTAGTCAGACCTGTAATTTTACCCTTGCTGCACTTATGTCACCATGTTTGTTTTAATTAATTTATTACATCTTTATTATAGAAAGAGTAAAAAGTTCCTTTTCAGTGAATTAGAAAAATGGTTGTAATGTATAGCTTTAAGTATCACATAAAGGTCAGTGTGTTTACAGGAAGTCATGTGATACTGTCTTGCTCTTCATTTGCTTCCATGACAGTAAAGCATGTCATTGTGCACTTATTGACATCTTCCTGTTCTCTGACACTTTTCCACTAGCCAGTGATCTGTTGAAGGTATCTGTCAGATAGTCTGCCAACCCACTGACTACTAAATTAGATTTCTAAGTAAGTACTCTCATCCTTGTACATTGTCCTGTCAAATAACAGACAGTTCCCTCTAAGCCCCTTCCTTTTCTATTTATTCTATTATTTTATTTGACATTTGTAGACCGGGTTAGTCTGACTGAGTTAAAACCCTCCAGATACAGTATTATATAAAAATGAATTGCATATTTATAAAGCACATAATTAACAACATCAGACAGTAAATACATACTTACATCATTAAGACAAGCAGCACAATCACTCTAATTGAGAGTCCATTTCATACTCTTAGAAAATTGTACAAGGATAAGAGTTGTTGATATTTGGTTGACTTAGTTAGGTCTAAGTCAATGTACAACTTATGAGTAGAGATAAGAGGAAGAAACAGAGGTAGGTGAGAGGGAGGTGAAGAGTAGAGGGTGGACAATCAAAGACAGTAGTTACAGTGATAGAGTTTTGGTAGCAGTTCTGAATTTTTGTGGGTGATTCATATTTCTAATATCCAAAGGAAGTTTATTCCAAGACTGGGCAGGGCAATAGCTGTAAAGGTTTTGTCCTATTTTGGTTTTAGCTTTGTAGATTTGAAGTACGTTTTGGTCAGAGCTTTGGGGGACCTTAGTGGGGTACACAGAGAGACAAGTGAGGCAATGCTGGGACAGAAGATGGGAAGATAAAATATAGAATGTATGATTTGAAGCTGAAACAGAAGAAAATTGTGAGGAAATTCTAGCCAGTTTAAGCGTTTAAAAGCAAGACAGTGGTGAGAGTAGTAGGTTTGATCTGCAGTGAATCTAGCAATTTTATTGTTGGTGGATTCTAATTTTGTTAAGAGAGTGGTTTGAAGATTAGTAAGGATTTGTGATTCATGGAATAGGCTAGGGAGAAGGTAAGCATGAGATAGGGAGATTTTAACTTTGTTGGACAGAAAGTTTTTGTTTCTATAAAGGAGCCCAATTTTTTGGTGGGTTTTCTTTATGTTGTTGAAACCGTGCAGGTCAGTTTTGAGATGGTCATCAATGATGACCCCCATTAGTTTGGTGTGAGATTCAACTGTGATCAATGTATTATTGAGGTTGGAGACTGAGAAGAAAGCTTTAAAATAGTTTATAGTTTTGGGGATAAAAAGCAGGAGTTTAGTCTTTTTAGGATTTAGAATTGGCTGATTCTTGGTGAGCCAGTTTTCAATGGATAAGAAGGATTTTTGTGTGATTGTATTTAGGTCAGTGATGGAATCAGGTATGGTGATGACTGTTGAGTCATCTGCATATTGCACAAGTGATGACTGTTGGGAGGATGTAAACAATAGGTTGGTAAAGATATAAAATAGTAAAATAAACCAGGTGATTCAACATTCACCAGATGGAACCCTGGAAACAGGGATATTTAGAAAGCCCACTTATTGTAATTCTTTTTTATTTTATTCTAGCTGCCACCCATACCACCAGAAAAATTGAATTATAAAATGTCAATTTATTAGGGCATCTAGATTGACATCAAATGACAACAGGTGCCAAGAAGAATTTATTGTTTTGAAAAGAATGTTCTTGGAACGCAATTACCCTAGTGCCCTGGTGGATGAGGTGGCAGGACATGTGTGGAGTGAACAAAATGGTTTATATTGTTCCATTTTTAAACATGGGTATAGCAGTAATCCAGACGTTGTTGCTCACAACAACTAGTCCTTTGATTTAAGTACTGACATGTTTTTTCATTACTCACTTGATGCCAAGGAAATACAAAAGATCATCTTGAAATTGTGGTTTATTATAAGTAGTAATGTGGCTACACAGAGATTTAATGAGGTTAAGCCTACTTTCACTTTTAAAACATGGACTAATTTTAAAAGTATTTTGGAAAATAAACCTATATGCAGGATGGATAATTTTCCTAAAATTCTAGATGTGGAAGATGCAATCAATGTGGCTATGCTGAATGGCACTTTGAAGGGTGGCTATATGACAAAATTAGGGATTATGCCAAGGGAGGCAGGTTTAATTGTTTTATGGAGAGAGTGATTTATTTTGCTGTTTGCACACAATGCCTAGCTTTTTACACTGGCAAAACCAATAACACTTTTAGCAAGCATATATACCAGCATGTTTATAGCATCTAGCGAAATGGCAACAAGAGTGCTTTAGCTAGGCACTCAGTCACCTGTGTGGGGTTTCATAAATTTATATTTTTTGCTATAGAACAAATTGATTTGGCAGCATACTGTGGGCTCTGGAAGAACAAGTTGTTACATAAAGAAATGCTTTGGCAGTTGAGATTCAATGCCACTGTGCCACCAGGATTAAATGAAACAGTTTCTATTGCCAGTGAGTTAAAAGAAAGATCAATAAAAATATAGGTTGTCTAAATGTAAGTTGGCAAAATACAAGTTGATGCGACGTACGTAAGAATGTGGTTGTGAGTTGTTTTTGTAGTATGGTTTCTGCAAACACAGTTTGTATATATGTATATTATTTTTAATTATTTTATTCATGATGTATTATTCTGTAACCATTCACAATATGCATTTATTAAGGTGAATGCTATCTGAGTATGTAGCTTTAAATGCAGGACTTGGCTTCATGATTTGTTTGCAATTAAGGGTGCGGTTTTGGATTTAAGAGCCTAGCTGCTCTAAATGCAATGGTTCTGATGATGTCATTCAATTGAAAGACAAAAGCACTAAACTTGTTTGATTTTTTTTACAACAGCAGTTTGTTTTTAAACTTTTTTAAGCTGCAAAATAATAAACGCTTTGTGGATATGAGTTCTGGTCCTTTGGGGCATCTGGTTTATTTTATTTCTGGAATAACTACTGGGTTGACTACCTTCTTGTCTTTTACTGGAAGTTGGTAAAGACATTAAACAGTAATGGGCCAAGGATTGATCCTTGAGGTACACTTATCTTGAGAGGTAGAGCAGGAGAAGTTGCAGAAAGCCATTTAACAGACTGAAGTCAGTCATTGAGGTAAGTAGCAAACCAGGTATTAGAAGTGGATAGCTTTAGTTCAGAGAGTTTGGTCAACAGGAGGGGGTGGGAGACAGTGTTGAATGCTTTTGAGAGATCAGAAAATAGGTAAGAGACAAGTTTGTTATTGTCTCTAGCTTGGGATATAGTGTTTATGAAGGAAATGAAAGTAGTGGAGGTGATATGTTTTGGGCAAAATTCATCTTGTGTGGGGGTAAGTAGGTTTTCTTGTAAGAGGTAGTGCAGGCCTTGTTTGTGTACACAATTCTCTAGTATTTTGGAGAGAGGGGATAGAATAGCAAGTGGCCTGAAGTTGACAAGTTCCGAGGAGTTACCTCCCTTGTGGATGGATATGTAACAATAGGAGGTACAGCCAACCATGCCAGGGAGAAGTAGTGCAGTACATGTAAGACGTGTGCCAGCACAGCTAGCTGGAATTTTATAAATAATTGTATGTCATTAGTACAGCAACCTGATCTGTACAGATGTTTGTGCTGAAAATGTATTTGTGAGCTCTGCTTGTGTTAATCAAGTTAAAATGTATCAACAGTGCACCCTGCTGAAATGAAGAGAAATGTGCATGTATCTTATGGTGACTGAATTAAATGTATATGTATCAATAGAGGACACTGGCACAGCAATGGTTGACCAGCCAACTTATTTTAAGAAGAATAAGGGAAATGTAAATAAGCTGTTAAATCACTGAATGGCACCCTACAGTGCTGAATAGGACTGGAGATGCTGAGTGTGGGTCAGATCCTTTATTCATTAGCCTAGTGAAAAGAGGGGAGACCTCCAGGCATTGCCATAAGCATTTAAATGTGAATTGTAAAGGTCTGCTAAATTCCTGTATCAAACTTCAAAAGGAGATATTGTGGAAACAGAATCAGTTGACTAGATAAGGTCATTCTGCAAGTCATCTTGAACAATATATTTTACAGGGAGTAATCTCCGAATATAGAGTATTCTGTTTGGGGCCTGGCTAGAAAGACTGCTCACGTATTTCATCTTGCCTTGCCCAAGTAAGTAACTTAACTAGGGAACAGTAAAATTCTCTTAGATTTAATCAGGAATATAGTGAAGCTTAGTTTACATATTGTTTTTCTTTATTTGTCCATGTCTGTCCTTCAATGTTATTTTAAATATTTACTGTGATTTTGAACTCTGATGTCACTGTGAACAGATGTTTAGTATTGTCTTGTTCTTTTATTATTTATTATTAAATATATTTAAACCTTTCATTGTGGCTGATCTTTGCAGAGATGTTTAAGTTTTGACAGCATTTGCATATTTATTTGGTGACACTTTGTGGGTCACTCCTAATAGCCTTGCTCTTGGTCAAACTACCATTTGTATGAATGTTAATTTCACTTGGTATATTGAGTACCCTTGTAAGGACCTTAAGGTAGCTGGCAAGAGTGTCTGGTGGCAGTGAATCTACCTTATAGTATGGGCAGAAGGGGGCATAGCTAGTAAACCTGTGCCACTGTTTCCCAAGTGTCGGTGTGTGTGTGTGTGTGTGTGTGTGTGTGTGTGTGTGTGTGTGTGTGTGTGTGTGTGTGTGTGTGTGTGTGAAAATGAGATTTTAAAGAGTGTGTTTGTCAGCTATTTGGGGCAGGGACACAAAGCACTGGGTTTACAGAGAGGATGCTGGAAGACTTGGCTTGTACACTCCGCTGAGGACCTAACCCTACAACTGTACTAGTCTGGAGTCTTATTGGGGACCTGGAGGGAGACAAATATAGAGGCATCCAGACCCCAGGCTGAGTGTGTGCCCTGTGTGGGAAATTGTGCTTGACTGTACTTGATGCAGAGAGTTGCATTTGGAAATACAGAGTGTATCCATTTGTATTCCAAGTATACGTCTCTCTCCAGTGTCCGTGGTGTAGATTCAAGCTCCTTGATTATTGGCCTAGTGTGGGGATGGCACATATTGATGCCCATCATATATTGGTAGCTATGGTGGGCATCACAGGGTAATGTATAGAACTGTTTCCAAATTGTGGGAGCTTTAGATTCACTAGTGGAATGGTTGATAAGTATAGAGATAAGGAGGTCAAGTGAGTTTGCTGCTTTCTGGAGAAAGAGTGGAGGTAGCTTATCAATGGAGAAGGGACAGGGTTTTAACTTAAGAAGCAAGGATTTAGTATAGTGGGGAGATACTGTTTTTAGAGAAATGCCTGAGAGGGATTGGAAGATGTGGGAGGGTCAGGTGGGATGTTAGCATTAGTGTTAGAGTTGATTTGGAGTGATAATTTGCCGATAGTCTCAGTGAAATAAGAGTTGAAGTTGGTAGCAGTTTCTAGGGACGTGTTATTGGGGCATGGATTGGGAGATGAGGGGGTTACCTGGATGTAGAATTTGGTTGATGTGTGCCAGAATTTCTTTGGGTTGGATAAGTGTGAGGTTGGAGGGTTGTTACAGAGGCTCTTCTTGTCATTATTGATGTATTTCTTAGTAAGGTAACACAGATCTTTATAGTGTTGGAGGTGGGAGGGGAAGTTTAGTTTTGGACTAGAGCCCCCAAGCCTTTTTGTATTAAGGAAGAAGTGATGAGCGTAAGCCAAGGGGATATGATTGATTTCACTCTAACTGTATGTAAGGGGGCAAGGGAGTTGAGTATGTTAAGGAATATTTAACTGAATTTAAGTACTACATCATCTAGTGGTAAGTGACTATGGAAAGACCAGTTCATGGCTGAGAGATGGTTGTTAAGCATATCAGAGTGAAATTTAGAGAGTCTGTGACATTCTATGAATTTATGTGGTCTAGTGTAATGTGGAGAGAATTTGATAATTCTGACTGGACAGTGATCACCAAGACAGACAGGCAGGGTTTCTGGAAAGTGATATTTATGGGGATGAGTATCCAGTCAAGAAGAAAGGTAGAGTTAGTTGATTTGTTAGAGTGAGTAGGAGTGCAGATTAGTTGGGAGAAGCAATGTAAATTAATACAAGAGCTAGGGCTATCTGAGGAGAGGGATAGCCAATTAATGTTGACATCACCCAAGACTATTGTTTCATTAGGGAGTATTGAGTGAGCCAGGAGGGAATATTTTCTAGTAAGTGATATTATCCCCAGGGGTAAATAGATTGTAGCTGTGGTGATTACATTGTGGGCATTGATTATGCAGCTGGCAATTAGCAGTTCAGCTGGTGAGGGTGAGGGGGTGGGAATAGCTAGGGTGGATTACTGTAAGATGGCTTTAGAACATGATAGCATCTGCTCCACCTTTTTTGTTAGTTCTGGTGTCTGTCTTCAGTTTGGACTCTTCTGTCCTGCCTCCTTCCAAGGGTACCCCTCAGACTGCTTTCCTTTATGAGTTTGAGTATTATAGTTTAATAGTTTATTAAAATTTTCCAGCTAGTATTGTTGCATAAAGGGCCAAAAGAGTTACAGGAAAATGTACTACATGAGTATCACTTCTGTTAAACAGATACTTCTCACTTGAGGAACTGAAAGAATAGATGTGAACTCCATGCCCAATGCTATCTAACAGCTTCAGATGTACAAATTTAAAAATGTCTATATTTATTTGTGGCAGCACATATACACTGCATGTATATGTACAATTCTGGATGTAGTCTGACTGGACAATAATAAATCACCTGAATTGACAAGGCATATAACAATTTGGTCTAATGTTATTCTGGGAGGCATGCATTAAAGAGTTGGTTTTCCACCAACATTTCTATCTAGCAGGGAACTATGTCTCATGACTGCTGTTTACACCTCCTGTGTGGGTATAGTGATATCATCATGCAGTTATTGTATATTATGTAACTGTCACACAAGGTGACATATCAATGGAGAAGATTCTTTGTATAAGCATCCTGACATGAACAATGGCGAGGACATGTATCAGGAATGGTATATACAATAGGGGTTAGGTGCAAATTGTGAAACTGTCCAAAATGAGTTGCCTGAATATGAATGTAATATCAGCACAGGTCTCAACTAAGTGGGAAACATAACAACAAGCTAATGGGCAACAGTAGATAGAAGCGAGCACAATCAAGGACAATATCAGAATAATACCATCATTACCGTCTGTCATTGACATAAAACATGTGATTTTCAGTTATATATGGTTCTGCAAGAACACACTTGTACAACTGTCAGGATTTGTCAGGAATCTATAAGGGGAATGAAGCACACATTCCTCAAAATGTAACATCTTTTGGAGATGTTAAGAGGTACACTGTTACACCTGTATTTGAAATTATAAGCAATCTTGGCTAGTTGACAGGTTTGCATAACATATGCCATAATCCACACTTTCAAGAATGTAACTTATGTCATCAATATTGTCAGTCAGCTATGTATTTATCTTGTACAATATGTATCACACATGTATCTTGTATAACATGTATTACACATGTATCTTGTGTAATACGTATTACACATGTATCTTGTATAACATGTATCACACATGTATCTTGTATAACACCTTGAAGGGGATTCTGCACCTTCAGCCCCTAATGGTTATGAATCAAAAAGAATACTTAGGTATGACCAATAAGATGTGTGGGAGTTCACTATGGCAAAAGTGAAACACTTGAGTAAGTCATCTCTGTAAGTTGTGTTGGGAGGAAAATGCAAAAGGGTGTTTTGTACTCAGTTATTGGTGTGATGAGGCATGAGAACAATGGAACTATAATGCCTCTTAATGTGGGTGTCCCACACATACTCATACTGCTACATACAAGGGATTAGTCACCACTGTGGGCACATGCTAGTGGGCATTCCACATACCATCTACCTGAGTACACAAGTCATAGCACTTGGTCTGCTTATAGGGGATGTAGTGCCTATATTGCAATTAGCTTTCATAAAGGAACTAATCATCCCATGATTTTTGTTCATCTACTGTGTCTCTATTGCTGTGGCAACAATCCTTTGTGTATGTTAATACTGTCTGGATTATACCAGTACCAAATCTGGACTCAATGATTGTCCACAATTTATAGTCCTCCACAAAGCTGGTTAGACAAAGGATGTGCAAGATAGTCTTGATGTGTGAGACTTGAATACTGAACAGGAAATGGTGTAGTACAGGACCCTGAGGTATGGACCTGTTCACAGGACTCTAGATAGAGTTGACTTTGCACACTTCGACACTGTATGTCACATATGTGATCAAGGAGCCTACCCACTTGGTGGCATAGGTCTTCATGACCACTTCAGTTTCTATGTAATACCCCACTGTAGAAATAGGTCAAATGCTTTCACCAGGTCAAGTTATACAGTGTTTTCATAATGCATGCCCTTGGTGACCTTCTTGAAGATATTATACAGATGTGATAGACATGATGTAGTCCTAACAAATCAAACAGTGGTTTGGTACACAGTCAGGAAATAACATATGTCCTTTTTGATAAGGTCCATGATGACTTCTTAGTCTGCCTCACAGATGAGGAAAGTTAGGTGTATGAATCTATGAATCTATGCATCAGGTGTTGGTACCCCCAGTCAGAAGGATGCATGTTCTGTACACCCTTCTATGAAAACATAGGCTGTATGAAGGCTGTGTTAAAGTAGGGATCCGTGTCAGCTAGGTCAGACTTTAACGTATTCACTCCAATGGAGCACAGGAGGTTTGCACTGTAAATTCCAATGGGCGGTACCCAAGCCTTTTGACAGAATCAAATTATGTCCTCCCACTTCAAACAAATGTTTATATCTCTGGTTATGAATGAAGTATAAATGGCAAACTCTTCAGCACACACTATATTTAGAGTGGTAGTATTCTTTAGGTTCTAGATCTTAAACTAAATTTTATAACTCAAAATAAATACAGTAACAACTTACACTATCTCAGCAACCACTCAAGTTACACACAGACTGTCAGCAGCATTTTATTCATCTAGCTATGAGCTTTCATATAAGGCTAAGGAGTTCTGTCTGTCTTCCTTGGTTGTTGAGATATTTAGAAAAATGTGAACATTCTATCTATATACATTAATATCATAAAAACAACAGTTAATATCTCTTTACTTGCACTAGACAGAGTTCAAATATTAATGCAGTTGAGTTTGCCATTGTGTAAGCTTTAAGATGAAATATTTTAAAACCTTGTACATAGCATGGTTTTGGAATTATTGATGCAAATATGAACAAGAAATATTTGATGCCTAGAGGCATTAGAAGGAGGTACCTGCAGATGTACCCGGTGGTGTCACTCGGATGTAATGAGTTAAGTCATGCTATAGGCAAACTGTGATGTCATCAGGGCCCATTGATTCTGTGTTATTAGCCATCAAGAGTGCACATATGAGCTACCCTCCTGAGAATAAGAACTGAATAATACACATACATACATACATACATGCATACATACATACATACAAATGTTTCAAGCATGGGCATTAAAGCCCTTCTAGCTTGCCAATATGCCAAAACACTTGTTCCCATAATAAATGTCCAGGCTGTTCTTAAAAATATCTAAACTAGTATTTGCTTTAATGTAATTTGGTAGTCTGTTCCATGCATCAGCTGCTCTGTCACAGAACCAATTAGTACACTTCTCATTCCTATAGAATCTTCTACATGGGTTATCTGATGATTCTCTAGTACTTTTTGATAACCTCAAACATTCCCAGAGTTAGTTGTCCCTAAATGCCCTATATACCTGAATAAGATTTCCTCTTAAATATCTATGAGACACTGTACAAGTTCAGATATTTTAGTCTTTTCATAATAACTTAGATTTTTCACATCCATGGATGCCCTTAGTATATTTCCGCTGTACTCTTTACAGTTTATTCATGTTTGTTTTCCTATAGGGTTTCCATATTGTTATTCCATACTCAAGTTTGAATCTAATGTAACTAACAAGCAATGACTTCATTATGTTTGATTTCCTAGACTTTATAAATCTTATTATACAACCTATAGTTCTATGACTATCATTAGCCAATTGGTTAATATGATTAGAAAAACTCATAGCTGAATCTACCCATATACCCAGGTCCTTAAATGAGTCTACAGTTTCAATCACTGTGTGCTGTATTAAATATTCACCTTTCAGTTTATGTCTCCGAAATCTCATAAGCTTAACTTTTGATGTATTTATCAACATATTATTCTCCTGTGCCCAAATGGCCAATTTAGTCAAATTATTTTCCAGACATGCCTTATCTGTAACACTTGTAATCAGTTTACCCAATTTCAGGTTGTCAACATATAGACTGTAGAACATCTCAGATGAAAAAGTAAGGTCTGAAAGATACAATCTAAACAAGTAAGGGCCTAGTACAAAGCCCTGTGGGACACCTTGACTGTAACCAAGGATTTCACCTGTCCATTTGGTGTGTGATACTTTCCATGTCCTATTTGTAAGCCATGCAGCTATCCATCTTATCAACAGTACATCAATACCTAGTTGTACTAATTTATTGATCAGTGTTTTGTGCATGACCCTGTCAAATGCTGAAGTTAAATCTATATAAATCACATCACAGCACAATTTTTCATTCATAGCTATTATTATATTGTTATAGAACATCATGTTACAGGTGGTAATAGATCTATTTTCAACATATGCATGTTGATATATTGCTTCAAGTCTCAACCTAACCACTTCTGACAATAACTTATCCAGTATTACCTTCTCAATTATTTTTCCACAACATGAAAGTAGACTTAAGGGTCTATATGATTCTGGGTTTGTCCTACTCCCCTTTCCCTTAAAGACAGGTTTAAAAAGTGCATGTCTCCAATCTTGAGAAATCTCCCCATATTTATATGACCTAGTGAATAATAGATGGAATGGCACTGTAAGTTCTTGCTTAAGTGTTCTCAGATCATTGTTACTTATTCCGTCTCCTCACTGTGCTTTGTTTGGATCCAGTTTGCACAGTTCTTTTTCAATATAATCTAATTTGATTCCAGTATCTGGGGTTACCTGGATGTCACTAGGACAACTTACCACCCCTTTTGTGGAGCCAAACTGTTTTGCATAAGATTTTGTAAATATATCTATAATCTGTTGTGTATGAGAATAAATTTTAGAATCTGCACAGTTTATCAATTTGTATATCTTTACTCCTTCCACATCTTATGTATCTATAAAAAGGTTTCCTATTATGCTCAATATCTTTATATAAATTTTCTTCAAAATTTTCTTGATCTTATCTAACACTATGCTTAATATGTTTGTCCAGCTCGTTTATTTCAGTTTTCAAAGTTGTAGTTCAACCTCTATTTCGTTTCTTATATTTTTTGTCTCTCACCTCAATCAGGTATCTTGTTCTTATGGAAATATACCCCCCTGATGTTGCGTGCCTAGATCCTGATGTTAAACATTTTTTTTATTTTTTGCACTCAAACAATTTCTCTTTCAAAACTTTCCACATTCCATCTGCAGTTTTTCCACTGAACACCTCACTCCAGTTAGTTTTATATAGTAACTGTTTTGCTTCCCTATAATCTGGAATTAACCTTCTGTGCATTGGCTTAGATTTCAGTTTGGCAGAATTATCTAGCAACAAATTAACCTTTATGACCCCATGATCACTGCACATCAATGGGTAAAACTTGACTTGAAGTTATAGTAATTTCTTTGGGAACACACACAATATCTAGTATATTATGTCCCCTGGTAGATTTTTTTTATGATCTGAAGCATTTGTTGTTCCTGAATATACTCTGAGAATAATTTCTTTACTAACATTGTTGAATCAATAATATTTGCATGTATACTCTGGCTAATGGCCAGTGGTGACATCGTGGTGATGTCTGAGACAAACTGTTAGCTTGCTAGTAGATTGTCTATTTTCTCTGGTTGACTATGTCTGGTGGCATCCACAAACAGCTCTTTGCTTAGCTATGTAGTCCCCTTAACATTTCACATTTATTGGAATAAATGATTTGTGAAAAGATCTCCAAATATAACCTTTGTCATTCATCACATTCCACAAACTGGGACAATTCACACAGTCATAGAACTGTACCAATGTTACATAATTACATCAATTGCACAACATATGACTTTATGTGTTTCATGGGAAAGCTGTGTTTGAATGGGCTGGTGCTATATACAGATCAGTTGTTTGTGACTCATGCATAACATTTCCTGACACAGAGGCTAATAGTCACAAAATAGTGCTGCTGAACACCTCAATAATCATTGGGAATAGCAGCACAACTGCACATACAATGAATTTCACAAGGCTGCAGTTGAATGAAAACATGTGATAAATTGTTGTGTATATCACAGCATAATGACATGTGGATGAAACAAGACTTATGTGCCCATGTAATCAGTATGAATTTATTGATGTATGCCACAGAGCATTTGATGATGGCATGTAGACATATGCACAACTGTGCTATACTCCAAGTGTCTCTGTGATGGCGGAATAAGAACTGTGTGGAATGTTGATCTGCTCCACTACAACAACAAATGTCTTAATAAGCAAACAATATACATACAAGTGTATCATACCATGTCAACATTTCTCAGGACACATATTGTTATAGCTATTATGGAAGGAGCATGTAATTAAATGGCATCAGCAGCCATCAATGCATTAGCTGACATCACAGATTGTAATACCCTCTTGTAGCCATATTGTACATCCATACATCAATATAGTACATGTCAACTGTTGATATGATCATAAGACATTATTAGGCTAACAGCCAGCATCACATAAAATCATAGCCATTATTATACCATTTAAAACAAGCTCTTTATATCTATATGATGGAAGATACTAGGACTGTTGTGTATGTGTGTATTTTCTGGATTGCATTGCATACTGCCACAGTCCATATGGCACATGTGCACCACACCATGACAGAATTAGCAAGCACACATGTGGTGGTCTGGAGATGGCTTACAGAGGCTCTTGCAATGACTCTGCTTCATGATGTGTGTAAAAATTGAGATTACTGTACTGTACCATAATTAGCCATGGTGGTACAGCGGTTGCATTGTTGCATCACAGCAAGAGGTTCTCCCGTTCGATTCTCAGCTAGTGTGCGGGGAGTGCCTTCTGTGTGGAGTCTGCATGTCCTCCCCATGGTCGAGTGGCCTCCAAAAGACATGCGTGAATGGGTGTGCCTTCGCTAAAGGTTGGACGTCAGGCTGGCAATGCAGCACCATAAAAATCTACTGACAATCATTAGTGGACCGGAGTTTTGCTGTGGTGACCCCTTACCGGGAAAAGCCGAAAAGACAAATAACAACAACAACAACCATAATTAGCTGGAAACACTATATGCAATGAGACTGAGAAATGAAAGTCTTAATTACCCAAACTTGTGCTCAACAGGTGCCAGTCTCTTTTTTATGGATCAAGTCTTGTGCACTTTTCAGAATGAATTCTGCAAACATTGTAGTTTATTTAATAAGGTTTTATTAGATGTTCACAATATCTGAATACTGTCTTCATTAACAGTACTGATAATTCAAGTTACTGCACATCATATTCTGATTGTCCTGAACAACGTAAACTGACATAGTCTCTTGATGATCTGTTTTCTGTACTCAGGCTTCAGTGTTTGACATCTTCTCTGAAGTAACAGGTTGAACAAACTTACTAACCTTAACTGAACTGCTATCCTGAACACAACATATTATATTGCTTCAGTCCAGTATTTTATTTACTTTTTCTAACCTTGGTCTTAGGCTTTGTCTTGTATGTGCAACATTCCATTAAAGAACATTCTGTAGCTGACAGGATTATGGGCCAGATTCAGGAAGGCTTACACGGAGTTTAAGAGTAGTGTAAACCTCCGTGTAAGCCTCCCGATCCAGGAACAGCCCAAACCTCCGTGTAAGAGACAGCTAACACGTCTCTTACATGGACTGGGTGTGGAAATGCTCAATACCTCATTTGCAGCTCAAAGATATGCAAATGAGGTATTTGAGCGATCCAAGAAAGCCAAACCAGTCCATGTAACGGACGTGTTAGCTGCAGAAATGTACTCAGCTGACAACTGAGTACATTTCTGCAAAATTGAAAACGGAGCTATGTCAGCTCCAAATAAAGGGTGCATATGTTTCATTTAGCATGCCAATGGCCAAATATGTGGCCATTGGCATGAAAAAGTGTTGCAAAAATATTTTAAATAACTTTTTTTTTTCCGTGGGATTATGATGTTTAACTGCAGCATACACACCCGCGCAAACGGGGTGCGCTGCCTAAAACTGAAAACTGAAGCGTATAAGCCCACAATTGTGGGATTTATGTATTACATGGAATGTCAATGGAGGGACTAGCAGACCAAAAACAATATGGCCTCCGTGTAGTGGTTGTCAAGGGGGGGAAGCTCCGTGTAAGATATGTAACTAAGCATTACTAGGCAATCCTATGTAAATGAGGGTTACAATACTGAATCACACTGCCACATAGGTAATGAGCACTTTCTGAGTAGTGTAAGAGTTACAGAAGGGGGAGGAACAGAGTAAGAGGTAGCTGACATCATGGGGGGAATGATAGAAATAAATGTATCAGATTGGAGGGCAATGTAAGGTGACAGATGGCAGACAGACATCAGGGAGAGAGGTGTGTCCCAACAGAACACTAGAAAAGTCAAGAAACAGAGGGTGCACACTATCCCTACACTCCAACTTTCTTGATATACGTGCATGCGCGCATGTGCGTGCGTGTAAGGCAGGTTCAACATGTGGGGGCGTGTTGCAAACCGTTTACAATGGTTTGCGTGGGCATGCACGTGTGGAAGGCTGTGTGCGCGCATTTTAACATGAATCAGCCAAGTTTACACCGTGTAAGGATGTGTGCACACGTTTAACACCGTATAAGGACGTGTGTGCGCATTTAAGTAACTGTGAGCGTGCTTAAGCTGGTGTGCACATTGCTCCCCCTGAGGAAACAGAGAGGAAACAACCAAAATACAGGGAAACTGCCAGAGGATACTGCTGGAGTTAATTGCTGGAAACAATTGGAAGCAGGCAATTACACAGGCAGACTAGAAGCCCAACCCAGCACTTAAAACACTGCAAAGAACAGTGCAGGCTGTTTCTCAGAAGAGATACTGCAAGAAAGTAAGCTATCAGAATTGAAAACTGAAAAAAGCTGAACTCAGAGCAGAAATGCTAGGGGCTGCCATAGCTGTTATAATCAGGCATAGGCGAATTGCTGAGGGTGGTGACAATGCAGATGCTGACAGACAACCCAGAGTGAGGAGAAGGAGAAGAGTATACAGGCGCAGGGTCACCTACCATGGGTTACATGAGCTGGAGATAGTAGAGCGCTACAGAGTGGACAGAGACCTTCTGCAGCAAATTGTTGAGCTGTGCAGGCCACGCCTCACACACAGAGAACCAACAGAGGGGAACCCATCCCAGTGGAAACCAAGGTATGTGTTGGCCTAAGAATACTAGCAACAGGTACCTTCCAGAGACCAACTGGTGATATGATGGTGATATCACAGGCATCAGCCTCCAGGGTACTGCACCAGTTCCTGGATTCCATGTCAGCACATGTCGGTGATCATGTATATTTCCCCAATGCCCGTGAGGTTGTGGCCAGCAATATGCGTCTCTTCCAGCAAATAGCGGGATACCCTGAGGTATTGGGTGCAATAGACTGCACGCACATACGCATCAAAGCACCAGCCAGTGAGCGGGGTAGAGCCTACATGAACCGCAAGGGCTTCCCCTCCATCAACTGCCAGGTTGTGTGTGATGCCCATGGCATAATAATGAATGTGTGTGCTGGCTGCCCTGGGAGCTACCACGATTCCCACATCTGGCATCTGATGCAGCTGTACCAATCATTTGCCAGTGGGGACTTCCCACATGGACACCTAGTGGGGGATGCAGGTTATGCACTTGAGCCGTGGCTGATGACACCCATCAGAAATGCACACACACCTGAACAGGAACGCCATAATGAGGCACACGCACAAACACGTAATGTCATAGAGCGTGTGTTTGGGCTGCTCAAGTCACGGTTCCGGTGTCTGGACACATCTGGTGGAGCCTTGCAGTACACACCAACTACATGTACCCAAATGATCATGATATGTGCTATGCTACATAATATGATCCTCCGGAAACAGCTGCAGCAGGACCAGCATAGGGCTGGGCCAAACATACCCCCACCATTGCCAAGGCCACCACAGGCAGAGGGTGACTCGGAGGAGGAACTACCTGACCTTGCCCCAGTAGGCAGAAGGAGGCATGCCCAGTATGCCCTGGCCTTGGCAAAGAGGCAACGCATAGCACATACACTTGGTCAGTAGGAACACTGGGACTGATACCCGCTCTGACTCACTCATATAGTAACAGGGATGCCTAACATGACACAACCTGCTTCCAAACATTACAGGGAGTGTAGTATGTGCATCCAACAGAGGCAGCCCTGCAGCACCACCTGAGGCATGAATGCCATGTTTCAAGCAATGTAACACCATGTACCATATGCACACCTGAGGACCCTGACTAACATCCACCCTCACCAATCACAAACCACAAAAACACAAACCCACATTCATAGGTACCACAAGGGATAGGAACCTAGATGTAATGCTACCCAATGCCAGAAGTATAAACAGCAAGATGCGTGCAGTGTAAACGCACACAGTATAGAGGATGTAGATATCAGTGCTGTAATAGACAACTGGGTCAAAGCCCACACCAGCACCCTAACACTACCAGGTCACACCTCATACAGGGATGTACATGTGCAAAAACATGGAACAAGCTACAAAACGAGGGTGACTAGCAATAAATGTCATGGATAACCACACCCCCATGTGGTACCATAACAAGAAGGAACATGGATTAGCCATGGTCAAATACCAATTGCTAAAACTGCCTACTACTAAATAGCTTGCTGCAGACCACTGTCCTAATAGCAGGAACTGCACCAGGCCTATGTTCATAGGTTCATAGGTTCATACTAGGCTCTCTGCCCTAGGGCATATATAAGCCTATCCCAGAGTTTTGTGGCTTCCGCCACCCCTTCAGTTCTAAGGATAATATGCCCATTATTTTGCTGTGCCTCTGTCAAGCAGTGACACTGATGTTATCACTGGGGTATACCTGCGATCTCCCATCCATTGGTCATGATTTCTCTCGAACAAAGCCAGCGAGGTGCCCAGCCTCACATGTACCAGGGTGATGTTCCACAGCATAGGGAGTCTCTGGGTGATGAATCTGTCCCTCCAGCATGCCCAATTAATAGCCGTGTTGAGGTTTAAGTCTCTTGCCCTTGTAGCTCTGATGGATTTAGAGGACATCATCTGGTCCCATGGATGCTGTGTTTCTCGCCTTGGATAGAGCAGTTCTCACCTGAGCATTTGAGATGTTTGGGGGGCTACAATCCCCTGGTATAGATATCCCTCCCTTTGGGGGGGGGGGGGGAATCTGCACTGAACCTGTCAGCCAGTATGTTGGCAATGTCTATAGGTTCAGTGAATTTTACATCATTATGAACTAATTCTGAGCATATCTGGGAGTCACCTCCCAGGTTTCCAACATAGCTACAAAAGGCCTCATGATTGTCTTCTGAGTCCCTAGTGAGTTTTCTCTCAAAATGTGCCCTGGATGATTTTATGGGAGATCTCAGTTCTTTACTTATAATGAGCAGGGGTGTCTTCCCTTCTACAGATTTTGCTCTATCTTGTAGTAGCTCCTTCCTTCTGATGTAGAGCTTGTTTATGGCTGGGGTCCACCAGACTGCACGCATGCCTTTGGTACAAAGAGTCTCTGTTTTGTGTGGGATTGCCTGATCCATGCAGTCCTGGAGGTGCTGGTAGAAGGCATTTGTAAGTGATTCAGCGGCTTGGGTAATGGTTTCCGCTGGCTTGGGGGCCTTGAAAGAGACCACACCAGTCTTTAGAAGTGTGAAGTCGGCTTTTGAGAAGTTCTTCACGGTGGTCTATTTTATCTGGAGTGGGGGCGGGATGTGGACTTCCAGTGAGATTAGTTTATGATCTGATCTCACCAATGATGGGTATACTTCTGGTGTTGAACATTGTGACCCCATTTACGTGATGATGTGATCTAATATGTTGTCTCCTCTTGTGGGGATGGTGACTAGTTGGTCCATGGCATATGAGGTTATGAACTTTAGGAACCTTTGGGCTAGAGTGTTGGGGCTTGAGTAGTGATCCCAGTCTATATTTGGATAGTTGAAATCACCCAGTATGATGGTGTTTGGAGATACATTTATCCCCTCCAGTGTTTTCAGGAAAGCTGTGTGAGGTTCCTGAGTTTGAGATGGTGGCCTGTAACCTGCTACAAACTGCCGAGCAGCCTTGCCTACAGTTAATTGCACCTGGATGGCCTCCGATGCATTGTGTGTTGCCACCAACCTTGAGGTGAGGGTGTCCTTGATGAATATGGACACCCACCCTCCTTCCCTGGTGTCGTCTGGATTTTGGGGCTGGAACGCATGATATGAGGTAACACCTGATACTGCCAGGGTGCTGTCAGGAGCCCTGAACCAGGTTACAGTCACAGACATCGATGTTCTCCATACTGAGAAGGGCCTCGAGTACGTGCATCTTGAGGTTGAGACGTCTGGCATTGAGCAGCATTACCCTTAGTTTATTTCTTTCTTTGTGTTCTAGGGTGGTAGGTTTAGAATATAAGCCTTGCCTAAAAAAGGCACAATGGGGGTGGCAAGAGCCCTAGCCAAATTCCGGAAGCCCAGGGGTGACAGGTGCAAGCCATCCCCTGCGAATCAGCGTGGCTTGTCCAGCATGTCATCCCAGGCAGATGGACATTGGATCCCCTTTGAATGACACCATAGATTAAGCCAATTATTACAGCTGGTCATCTTGTCTCTATATTGTGGCATCATTCTTGGTGAAGGTAGGATACTGCTCAAGGTCAGGGTCATACCTGCCTGGGCTACATAATCAGAGAGCTCCTCTATGTCTCTGTTCATGTAGTCCAGGGAGGTACATCTCAGGTCGTTCACACCAGCATGGACAATGACTAAGTCATACTTGTACTTGCAGTTGAGTGACCTGAGTGCTTGCATTATGTGGTGGATTCCAGTGCCCAGTAGGCAGCTTACTGTGACCTTCTCCTTACTCAATCTGGTGAGTGGGACATCAGTGTGTCTGACGATGGAGTCACCTATGACGGGTGTGTCTGGCATTGTGTTTGGCCTTAAGGGCTGTGAATGTTTGGCACACTGACTCTGTGGTCTATGTGTTGCATGTGCTGTGCCCTGTGGAGGCAGTTGTTTGGGTGTCTGCTTTGGTGGCCTCTGCTGTTATGGTAGATCTGTGATCAGAGGCTCTGAGTATGTCTTTGTGTGTTTATGTGTATGATTTGAAGTTGTGATAGTGCTATGTGAGACTGGGTTTGTAGTGTGTGTGGTCACCTTCTCCTCCTCTCTGGTCCTGCCAGTCCTATGTGGAGAGAGCTCAGCCTCCAGTTTTGCTATATAGTTGCATCTCTTGCATGCATTTGTGTTTTGTGGGAGAAGGAGAGGGTTGTCTGTGTACATGAGTCAATTGTAATATTGCCTCAATATTCCCAGGTTCACCAGCTGAGCAGGAGAGGACACTAGCAACTGATCCCTTGACATGCTAGAAGGAATAGACAAAAAACTGTTGGAAGACAGGAAGATATCAAGCCCCCCAAACCACATTATATTGCTTGACTGACAATACCTACACATACACCATAGTTTCATAGTTTCATAGTTTACTACTAGGCTATCTGCCCTAGTGCATTTATAAGCCTAGCCATAGTGATGTGGCTATTGCCACCCCTTATAGTGGTAATAAGTGTACAGAATAGATTCCGAATATTGTGCCTCTCACTTAGTAGTGACACATTATGAACCCCGTACATAATTGAATACCTTGACTGTGCCTCTGTCTAGTAGTGACACAGGGAGGACCCCTGGGGTAAAACTACAATCCCACATCCAGTTGTCCAGACTTCTCTTGAAGAGAGTCAGTGAGGGACTCTAACATGAACTGGGATACTCTGCTAGAGTGTGAGAAGGCTCTGAGTTATGACTCTGTCCCTCCAGCATGTCCTATACATGTATGTGCTGAGGTTCAAATCTTCAGCTCCCATGGTTCTGGTGGAGTTGGATTGCTTGTAGTGGAGCATGTCCACCACATCCTGATTGGACATGGTCTTGTATGTCAGGCATAGGTCACCTGTAAGTATGCGGTATGCCACTGAATAAAGCTGGATTTCCTTTAGTCTGGAAGCATATGACATGTGTTGTAGACCCCTGATCTCCTTGGTAAGGTACTTTTGGGGTCTCTCCAGCTGTTGCAAGTGCTGGGTGAGGTACATACCAAATGGGGCTTTGTATTCAATCATGGGCCTGATAAGAGAGAAGTATAGTGGTACAATGACCTCCTGTGATCTGGATGGAAAACCCTTCATGATAAGGTGGGCAAGATAGAAAGTCTTTCTAACAACTTTGGCAACATGGGTGTCAAACGAGATGTCACTATCTACATGTGTCCCCAGGTGTCTGATTTGTATTCTGTGCTCAGTGGGTTGCTGTCTATGTATTGATTTGTGGGTACTTTGTTCCTCCCAAAGAGGATGACTACACATCAGTTGCAGTCAGTTTCAGGCCATGATTCCGGCACCAGCTATCTGTCTTTGTGACGGCATTCTGTAGGATGTGTGTGCCGGCTGATGTATTCACTTATGGTGCCTAGGTTGCAGTCAGCTGCAAACTTTGTCAGCCACAACCCTCCTATGTTTGCTTTCACATCTGAAAAGTAAATGCCAAATAAGAGGGGTCCCAGGACAGATCTTTGTCGGACACCAGTTGTGACTGGCTTTGAATCTGACAAGGCACCTGCAATGTCGACTTTATGGGTTCTGTTTCTTAGCCATTTTGCAAACTATCCTGTGACATATGGTGTTATATTTCAGCTGTTGAGCTTGTCTATGATGCCAGTGTGGGGTATTGTGTCAAAGGCCCTAGCCAAGTGCAGGTAGGCTGTGTGGACCGCGTAGCCCTCATCAATGGCCCTATTGACAGTATCAAAATAGTCAACTAGGTGCAAAAGGCAGGATCTGCCCTGTACAAAGCTGAACTGGGTGGGATCAAGGGTCTGTAGGTCACCAATGTCTCTGTTTAAGAGCTCCATAATGACTCTTTCCATAGCTTTGCAGACAAGGCTGGTTAAGCTTGTGTGGTGGTAGTTCCCAAGGTCTGTGGAGGCATCTCCTTTGTGGAGTCAGACCACTGTTGCTGTACGCCAGTGTTCAGGTACATATCCTGTAGCAAGGCTAAGGTTGTATAGCATTTGTATATACGGGTTTAGCTCCTTCTGGAGTTCACATAGCATGCAACTGGGGATACCATCAGGTCCCATTGATGCTGTGTTCTTGTCTTTGCTGAGTGCGGCTCTCACATGGACATCTGAGATGACAGTGAGGTTACATTCATCTGTGATAACTATCTTCTGTTGGGGGTGAGGGAGGGGGAAAATTGCACTGAACCTGTCTGCCAGAATGTTGCCAATATCTGTCAGGTCACTGAAATATATGTTGTTGTGTACCAACTCAGAGCATATCTGAGGGTTCCCACCCAGGTGTCTGACATAACTGAAGAAGGCAGTGTGGTTATCTTTATCGTCTTTGGTGTTTATGTCTCAAAGTTGACCTTGGATGTCTTTATGAGAGAATGTAGCTTTTTACTAGTGCTGCTCACAGCTGCCTTCCCTTTAGGAGATGTAGCTCTGTCTTGCATTAGTATCCTTCATCTGTTATACAGTTTGTTTATGGCTGGGCCACTTTCCCTTGGTGGTGAGGGTCATGTTTTTATTTGTGATTGCATGGTCCATGCTATTTCGGAGATGTCCGTAGAAAGTGTCTGTGAAGGAGTCACCATTGTGTGTTGTGGTTTCCACTGGCCCAGTGGGCTTAATGGATACCATCTCAGTCCAAAGAAGTGTGAAGTCAGCTTTTGAGGTGTTTGTCACTATACTCTTTGTATTATACTAGCACTGACACAAGTGTAGACAATTTCCCAGATTCCATCAAACAAAACGGACATGCAAAATGTAACACTTCCACAAGACGGGTAAGCATACTGGATGTGATAATCAGAAATATGTGTACTGGATGTCAAGATTAGAAGTGTATCCCTCACTGGTAAGACCAGACCATAGAGTACTCACACTGTAGTTACACATCACGACCCCAGTCCCTGGCCAGACTACCAAAGTGAAACACATGTATAAAGCATAGCTTGCACCCCTACAAACCAATGTGGAATCCATGAAAAGCCCTGTGCAGGTCCAGAATATGGGACACACTGCAGAACATGTTATACAGGCATACCATGAACACAGCCAAGAGTGCTTTGAGTCTGCAATCACAAACAACAAGACACAATGCCATACACCCAGGCATCTGGCATGCTGGACACCATAAATTACTAAACCATTGAAGAGAATGAGGAAGCTACCACATGATAGATCAAACATGAAAAGTGAAGTAATCAGTGATCACTAGTATGGCAATAAAATGTGTCCACACATACAATCCACTAAGGCCAGGCAAAACAAGTATAATCTGTGAATCCAGTGGCAATGTGACACCTATCCCAAGTACACACACAACAACAACTCACCCCAATAAATACAAATGTATGTGATAGACGCAACCAGGTAGCCAAACCGGGGCTTGAGCACCCCCAAATCAGTACTGTCAAAAGTAGTCAGGAGGACAAGGTAACCACATACACCACAAACCCAGTCCCACATAGACCTACAACGACTATAAACCAAACACATAAACACAAGAACATTCCCAGAGGCCCTAATTACAAACACACAACACCAACACAAGCCTCCAAAGCAGACACCCAATAAAACAAACCCCAGACATAGCACATGTAACACATAGTACACAAAGCTGGTGTGCCAAACAGTCACAGGACAGAAGTAGAAACAACATGCCTGATACAGTTGTAATAGGTGACTCCATAGTGAGACATGCTGCTGTCCCAGGGATGGCTTGCACCTGTTATCCATGAGCATCTAGATATTGCCTAAGGCTTTTGCAAACTACAGAGATCCTCCTGTAGTCAAGGCCAAAAAGAGCAACCCACCACCATAGAACACAAAACTGGAAAGAAACAGAAGGGTAATGCTGATCAATGCCAGATGTGTAAACCCCAATATGCATGCTCCTGAGGCCCTCCCCAGTATGGAGAACATTGATGTCTGTCCAGTGATACAAACCTGCTGCAAGCCTCGTGACAGCACATCAGCACTACCAGGTAATACCACATATCATGTGTTAAGGCCACAAAACCTGTAACAAAACATAAAAGGAGGGTGAGTATCCATATTCAGCACAGACAGCCATATGTCCAGTTAACTGACAATGCTTATGTCATTGCAGTCCACCCATGTGCAACTAACTGTAGGCAGGACTGCTGTACAGTCTGTAGCATGCTACAGACCACACTCTCACACACAGGAACCCCACCCCACTGTCCTGAAGACAGTGGACAGTATGAATGTACCACCAAATACAAAACAAGGTACACACAAATTACCACATAGGTGATAAACCATTATGTGTGGAAGGAGTAATCAGGGACCTAGTGACACAAGTGAACAGTCACCTGTTATGTGACAGCCACATCGCCAATTTGTCTAGGAAGACTGTCTATATTGGACACTGTATCATGAAAGGATTCACATCTACATCAACAAAGGTCATTGTGCCCCTATACTGTTCCCCTATCAGACCATAATGTAATACAATGCCTCATGTGGGGTGTACATTACCTGGCACCTGCAGCAGTTAGAAAGACCTCAAAGGTACCTCAGCAAGAGTCAGAAAGGGTCTCAACTATATCTCATATGCTGCCTGGCTGTAGACACCACAGCCGAATGCAGTCACATACTGCCAACACAGAGGCATTGTATGTCTGTTGTACAAGTCCATGTCCAACACAGAAGTAATGGACATGCTCCACCCCAGAAAAATCAAAGCTGTGTGAGTCAGAGATGTCAACCTTAACACATAATCAAATAGGATGTGCTGGAGGGACAGATACCTAACCCTGAGTCTCTCCACACCCTGGAACAGAATACCACTACATGTTAGGCAGAGACCCTCACTGACACTCTTCAACAGGAAGTTAGCAAAATGGATGGATAATTGTAGATGTACACTGGGAGTCTTTACTGTGTCATGTCCAGACAGAGGCACAGCTAAGTAAATCATAAGTGGCCATAATATTCACATAGCAAGGGGTGGCAAAAGCCACATGCACTGTGGCTAGGCTTACAAATGCCCTAGGGTGGATAGCCTAGTATGAACCTATGAACCTATTATGATACAAGTTGTACAGGACACTAAGGATAACCCCAAGGCTGCTGCAACTGATGGTAGTAAGCGTGCTGTGAATTCCTGGATTTGCTCTGGATCACACAAATATTACAAACAACATACCAAACACACACACGTATTGCCAACATACATCCTGACAGGTGCAGTGCAAACCCCCCCCCTCATAATGCCAAATATCTTTCCCAGCAGACTGCTGCCTCCCTGACATTATGTCAGCCTTACTACAGGATATGTACCCAAAGAGCAGTGTACAACAACAGTGGGTGTTCTCAAGAAAGGTGTCGCCTGAATGGATACTAAAAACAACCACCACAGAATCCTGAGAAGCTTGGTCTGCACAGCTATGGAAAGGAACAGCATGTACTGCAGACATAACGATATTGGGGATCTATTGACACCCGACCCTACCCAGTGTGGGTTTATGATGTGCAGACCCCGCCCCTAAACATGTGTGACTCAGTTGAAACAGTGATTGAGGTCACTGCTGAGGGCAATGTGGTCCACACAGTGTAGCTGGACCTTGCAAAGCCTTCCATACAATACCCTACGTGTTCAATATAGATATGCTCACCAGCTTATATATACACCCCAATGTCACTAGAGGGGTTGCAAACCAGACCAACGACAGAACTGACATGGCCAGACATGCTGCAGCCATGTCAGACTACAAACCACATATAACAGGTATCCCACAAAGCTTGGTCCTGGGACCTTCCCTGTCTGGTATATATGCCCCATAAGTACAGGCCAACATGTAAGGACTGTGCCTGAACATGTTTGCAGTGGACTACAAACCACCTAACATATCTGACACTCCAGCTGACACAAGCATCCCACAAAAGGGCCACATAGAAACAGACAACCGGTGCCATAGCCATGTCAGCATGTGAAATGGAGAAAACTGTATAGTCAACCTCTGTGGGTATACAGTAAGTGACCACCAATTACCACATAGGTGTTAACCCATTACATACTCCACATGTAATGACGGACCTGGGTACACAAGGTGATAGATATCCTGCATAGGACAAACATGTGGCTGTAGTGTTAACAGAAACAATCCATATACCAACCTAATCATGAAGGTTATGACATCTAGATAAGGGGAGGTCATTGTGGTTCTGCAGTTATCCTTCATCAGCGTTACAAATGACCACAACAGCCCCTGTGGGGTGTACCTCAGCAGACACCTCCATCAACTGTAAAGTCCACAATAGTACCTCACCAGGAGTATCAAAGAGCTGGAACACATGTAATGTGTCGCCTGATTAAACAGAGTGCAACTCCACACACTGCCATGCTGGCCACCCAGACGCAAGCTGTGCCTGATGTAGAAAGCCATGTCCAAGCTGGAATCAATGAACATGTTGCACCTTGTACAATCTGAATGGCAGTGAGCTATGCACATGAGGGACCTGAACCCCAGCACTGACATACATAGGACAAGCTGTACTGCATTATCCATAACACAGAAGCCACCCCCACGCATGAGTAAACTACCAGTACAGGTTATCCATAGAGTCACTCATTGATTCTCTTCAACAGGAATCTTAATGAGTGGATGGGAGATGGTAGGTTTACCCTGGGTATCAATGTTATGTCACAGGTAGACAGAGGCACAGTATACTAAACAAGACATATGTCATGGCAAACTACACTTACAATGTGTCGAAGGACAAACACACTCTCTGACTAGCATTAGAAATGGCCTAGGGCACATCAGTAGTGTTTGCCAATGTACACCTATGTTGTGGAATACACTACTGATGTTGGATGAGGCTGTTGTAAGTAGTTCATATCCGAACATAATGCAACATGGTCAGATAGGTTCATAGGTTCATAGGTTTATACTAGGCTATCTGCCCTAAGGCAGTTATAAGCCCAGCCCAGAGTTTTGTGGCATATGCCACCCCTTATATGGAAACAATACTGTGCCCATTAGTTTGTCGTGCCTCTGTCCAGCAGTGAAACAGAGACAATCCCTGGGGTAAACCTATGATCCCCCATCCACAGGTAAAGATTCCCCTTGAACAGAGCCAGTGAGGTGCTCTGCCTCAAATGGACTGGGATTGTATTCCACAGCATAGGGAGTCTCCGAGTGGTACATCTATCCCTCCAATATGTCCTACTTATATCCCTGCTAAGGTTTAAGTCACTTGCCCTAGTGGTTCTGGTGGATTTGGCGATTTTGAGGTGGAGCATGTCCATTACTTCCTGGTTGAACATGGCCTTGCATGTCAGGCACATGTCACCTCTGAGCAGACGGTATGTGACTGAATAGAGCTGGAGTGTCTTCAATCTGGCAGCATATGACAGATGTTGGGGACCCTTTATCCTTTTGGTGTGGGACTTTTGGGGTCTCTCCAATTGCTGCAGATGTTGAGTGAGATACATACAGAATGGGGCATTGTACTCGATCATTGGTCTGATAAGTGAAGAGTACAGGGGAACAATGACCTCTCTAGATCTGGATGTGAATCCCTTCCTGATCAGGTGGGCAATGTAGAAGGTCTTTCTAGCCACGTTAGCAACGTGAGTGTCAGGAGAAAGGCCACTGTCAACCTGGGTCCCCAGGTCTATGATAACCTCCTCTGTGCTTACAGGATTGCCACCTATATGGTAGCTTGATGTTACCTTGCTTTTCTCGAAGGGTATGACTATACATGTTTTGGCATTTACCGTCAGGCCATGGCTCTGGCACCAGCTATCAGTGTCCGTGAGTCCCTTCTGAAGGATATCCGTGTCTGATGCACTGTCCAGTATGGCGCCCAGTTTGCAGTCATCTGCAAACCTTGTCAGCCAAAGTCCTCCCATGTTGGCCTGTACCTCTGAGAAGTAGATGACGAACAATAGGGGGCCAAGGACTGAGCCCTGTGGGACACCACTTGTGACCGGCTTGGAGTCTGACATAGCGCCAGCAACTCTAACCCTGTGGGTCCTGTCCTTAAGCCAGTTTGCAACCCATCTTGTGACATATGGGTTGACATTTAGGTTGGTAGGTTTTTCTACAATACCCGAGTGGGGTATTGTGTCGAAAGCCTTTGCAAGGTCAAGGTAGGCTGTATGGACTGCCCTTCCTTCAGCAATGGCCTTAGTGACTGTTTTGAAGAAGTCAACCAAGTTCAAAAGGCATGATCTGCCCTTGACTAAGCCAAACTGGGACGGGTCCAATGTCTGCATGTCCCCTATATCTTTGTTTATGAGCTCCATTATGATCCTCTCCATAGCTTTGCAGACTAGACTTGTTAAGCTTATGGGGCGGTAATTACCAGGGTCCATAGAGGCACCGCCTTTGTGCAGATGTGCACAACTGGACCCTAACCAGGCTGTTGTGCACACTATGGAAATGTAAAGCAGTGATAGGACTAAAGCCCAGGATACTGTCCACCACAGTGAAAGTACTGAACCACCACACTATACAGTACTACAGTGTTAGGTCAGTATGAACGGATGTTGACAATTGTATGCAAAGTATCCCATGCAAAACCTGCAGGCACAATATAATCCCTGTTGTGTTCACACAAAACGCATTTGGACGGTAACTACACAACATGGCACAGAACACACAACCATAAACTGGAGATATTTGTTGAAGGTCACACTCATCCACAAATGTGATGGGCTGCAGAGTTCAACATATGGAAAGCTCACACTGGGCATGCTCACACACTTAGATAAATGAGACATCTTTCACACAACATGCCATGGGAAGGCTGAACCGGGCATGCTCACACACTTAGTCCAAATGTTACTCTTAACAACTGTGAAAACACACCAGATGATGCTCATTCCCCTTTCTAGACACTGATCATGTCAGCGCCCTATAAGTATATCAGGGGAAAGAAAATCTCCCAGTAATGCAAATAGCATGCTCTGCTAATGTGTACGTCTCTAGTATCATAACATACTTAGGTAGGGGTTTGAATCTAGCAAGTGTGTGTGAAGGGGTGTAAGTGTGTATGAAAGGGACATCCCTTTTGGCAACTGTGTAAACACACCACAGGATGCTCATTCCCCTTTCTAAACTCTGATGATGTCAGCACCCTATAAGTATATCAGGAGAAAGGAAATCTCCCAGTAATGCGAATAGCACTCTCTGCTAGTACGTCCGTCTCTAGTGCCATGACATAGTTAGGTAGGGGTTTGAATTCAGCAGGTGGCAAGTGTGTGTGAAGGGGGTGGAGTGTGTATGAAAGAAATATCCCTTTTGGCAACAGGGAAAACACACTACAGGATGCACATACCCCTTTCTAAATGATATCACAAGTATTTATGGCTTTTGATTACAGACATGTCACGTGTGTTTTGCCCACACAGAATGCCCATGTGTGCGGGTTGTCTCTCACAATAATGCATGACATTGATTAAACCAGTTATGGCAATGCACACATGATGTATGTGTGTGCCAAATACACATATGTACCTGTGACCTTCAATAGTTACCATGTGTGATGCCTGCCACTTGTGAATACATGGTATTTGCACTGGGTAACATTATGACTGTGGTCTTCTGTGCAGGTGCTGCATGTGGGATGTGCATATACAGTGTGAGATGTAGATGCTATCAGCCTAGTAGTGAGGGATACACACCTGGTCTGGGGCATATAGTCTACATGTTGTTGATGAACAGGTGCTACATGTTTTCACCTGTTGTGGGAGTGGTAAGACGTTGTTCCATAGCAATGCAGTGACCGCATGCTAAGAACCGTTCAGCTAGGGTGTTGTAGCTACAGTAATTCATTAGCATTCAGTAATATGTCAGCATCCCTGGTGAGGGTCTGATGCCAACCAAGGTCAGGGTTCTACCAGCCTGTGTCACTTGCTCAGTGATCCCTTCCATGTTCTCTATCATGTATCCCAGTGAGGGACATCACACATCAGCTGTAGTGGCATGGACAATGACTGAGTCATATGTGTCCAAACATCTGACTGACCTGTATGCTTGTGTTATGTGGTGGACCATAGTGCCCCATGAGCATATCACTGTGACCTTCACCTTGTCCAGCCTGGTGAGCATGTCCTCACTGTACTGGACAATTAAAGTACCTAACACAACCGCAGCAGTAGTGTTGTATAGCTGTACAGACTGTGCTTGTTTGGCACACAGGATTTGTGTGCTATGTGTTATGCGTGCTGTGTGCAGGCCTAACGTATGCCTGTGTGCCAGCTGCAGAGGTGTCTGCCAGTCATGCAGGATGTGATCCTTAGGCTCCACGAATGGCCCAGTGTGTTTCCGTGCTTGTATTGCTGTCAGTGTAGGTCCACATCAGACTGGTATTGCAGTCACTGTAGTATTTCATGCCACCTGACAGGTTATGCCAGTACTGGGTTCAGAGTGCTTAGTCCACAGTTTGGCCATGTGTTTCCATCTCATACATGTGTTGTACATCCATGGGTAGGGGATAGGGTTGACTGTGTACATGTGGCAGCTGTGACATTACTACATGACTCACATATTCCACAACTGTACCATAGAGGTGGCTGACAACTGACCTTTGCACATGCTACCATAGTATTGAGATTGCATTGGTGATTAACAGCACATAGGGCCAATGGTGAACAAGATACATAGGTCCATAGGTTCATACAAGGATATCTGCCCTAGGGCATTTATACACCTAGCCAGAATGTGTGTGGCTTTCACCATGCATTGTAAATCTATCTTGCTATGCCCTTTTCTAAGGTTAGTATACTGTGCCTATGCCTAACAGTGACACATAAGTGATACCCAGGGTAAACCTACAATGTCACATCCAGTCATTAATATCACTCTTGAAGATAGTCACTGAGTGACTCTGCCTAACCTCTATTGGGATAATATTCCAGAATGAAGGGAGCCTCTGAGTTATGAATGTGTCCCTCCAGCATGTGCTATGTATATCACTCCTGAGGTTCAAGTCTTTCCAGCGTGTATCCTGATGGGATCTGGATATTCTGAGGTGCAGCATGGCCATTAAGTCAGGGTTTGACATGGCTTTATATGTCAGGCACATGTTGCCTATGAGGAGGCAGTATGCCACTGAGTAGAGCTGCTGTTTCTTTAACCAGTCAGTATGTGGCATCTGTTTGAGCCCTTTGATCCTCTTGTTGAGGTACGTATGTGGTCTTTCCAGTTGCTGCAGGTGTCTGGTAAGGTGCATGCTGACAGGGTCATTGTAGTCAATTATGGGCATGATGAGGGATGAGTAAAGAGGCACAATGTCCTCCCCTGATCTACATGTGAATCCCATCATGATGATGTGACCCATCTAAAATGTTTTCCTAACCACTTTGTCCATGTTGTTGTCAAATGGTAGAATGGTATCAACCTGTGTACCCCAAGGTCCATAATTCCTTCATCTGCACTTAATGGATTAACACATATGTGGTACTTTGTGGTCACTTTGTGTTTGACAAAGGGGATGACTATACGCTTTTTGGCATTCAGCTTGAGGCCATGGCTGTGGCACAAGTCGTGTGTTTGCAAGAGGCCCTTTTGGAGGATGCGTGTGTTAGCTGGAGAGTTGATTATGGCGTCCGGTTTGCAGTCATCTGCGACTTGCTCAGCCACAGTACTTCCATGTTGGCCTGTACCTCTGATAAATATATAATGAACATGACAGATCCCAGGGCTGAGCCTTGTGGGACACCACTTGTAACTGGTTTTGAGGCTGACATGGCTCCAGCGATTCTAACCATGTGTGTTCTGCCCTTGAGACACTGTGCAATATCCATAATGACATAGGGGTTAATATGTACACTGGTGAGCTTCCCTAGAATGCACAAGTGGGGTATTGTATCAAAGGCGTATGCAAGGTCCAGGTAGGCTGTGTAGACCACCTTCCCCTTGACAGTGGCCTTGGTGACTGTTTCAAAGAAATCAAACAGGTTTGAGAGGCAGGATCTGCCATTAACAAAGCCAAACTGTGTATGGAGACATGTCTGTAGGTCCCCAATATCTATATATATGAGGTTCATGATGATCCTTGCCATAGCTTTGCAGACCAATCTATTCAGACGTATGGGGCGAATAGTGTCCAGGATCCGTTAAGGCACCACCTGAATGTAGAGGGACCACTGTTGCTGTACGCCACTCTTTGGCCACATATCGTGTAGTGAGGCTGGGATTGAACAGTAATGTTATGTCTGGGTGTAGCTCTTCTTGGGGTTCATGTAGGACACAGCCTGGGACACTGTCTGGTCCCATTGATGCAGTGTTTATTGCTTTGGAGAGGGCAGCTCTTACCTGAGCATCTGGGATGTCAGGGGGGACAGCACTCTGCTGGGAGACATATTTGCCCTTTTGGTGTGGTGGGGGGGAGAAGGTAGCAGTGAACCTGTCCACTAGGATGATGGCAATGTCTGTGTGTTTGGTATTTCGTGTGACATCTTGGACTACCTCTGAGCATATCTGGGTATTACCACCCAGGTTCCTAACATAACTACAGAAAGCCTTGTGATTATCCTCAGTGTCTTGTGGAATCTTCTCTCAAAGATGGCCTTAGACAATCTTATGAGTTCCTGTAGTTGTCTTCTAATACTCATCAGTGATGCCTTCACATTTTGGGAGTTTGTTGTATCATGTAGTGGCTTCATCCTTCTATTGTATAGTTTGTTTATGGCTGGTGTCCAGCACACAGGACGTCTGCCTTTGGAGGATTGGGTCTTGCTTTCATATGTGATTGCATGATCCATGCATTCCTGAATGTGTCCATAGAATGCCTTTATACAGGTATCTGCAGTCTGGTCCATATTTTCAACAGGCCTGGGGGCTTTGAAGGTTTCCACATCATTTATGAGGAGTATGAACATGCTTGACATGAGCTGTTGAATGACGTCCTGCCCTCCAGACTGAGCAAGGTGAGGGTCACATTTAGCTACCTGTCGGGTGATAGAATGTGCCACATAACACAAGCACACAGGTCACACCACAGCAAGTACAAGTATGAGGCAGTCATTGTCCATGCTGGTGTGAACAACCTGAGATGTACCTCCCTGGACCACATGGAAAGAGACACAGAGGAGCTCTTACAGCACCCTCTCAAACTCAGGACTCCCACACAGCCTTCATGCTGACACAGGAGAGTATAGATTTCTCTGCAAACACCATCATACTGGGTGACGTCAGCTACCCAAACATAGACTGTGAACATTACTCAAGCCACAATACCCAAGCTCTAGGGTTCCCATAGTTCAGACACTCTTTAGCTATGGAACAGGTAGTCAACTTTCCCACAAGAGGGGCAGATATACTAGACCTGATCATCACAAACATGAGTACAAAATGCTCACCACTTGAAGTATATCCCTCATTGTTGCAATCGAACCATATACTAATCACACTGGAGTACTGGATCCCCCACATATGCAAACCTCAAACACATCAATGTGTGTGTGGGAAATGCCCCTATTAGCAAATGTGACAGTACACTACAGGATGCAGATTCCCCTTTTGAAACACTGATGATGTCAGCACTCTATAACTATATTACCTGAATTAAAGTTCTCCCGTAGGTTGTATAGCGCGCTCTGCTAATCCGTCTTTCTCTGGTGTCATAACATAGTTAGGTAGGGGTTTGAATCCTGCAAAAGGAATGTATGAGTGGGGTTTGTCGGTGTGTATAATGCTGTGAGAGAAAAGTGCCTTTTGCCAACTGGGAGAACACACTACAGGGTGCACATCCCTCTTCCTAAACACAGATGATGTCAGCACCCTCTAAGTACAGCATTAGAAACGACTTCTCTCACTAATGCAAATAGCACACTCTGCTAATGTGTCTGCCTCTAGTGTCATAACACAGTTAGGTAGGGGTTTGAATCTTGCAAATGGAAAGTATGTGTTTTAGTGTGGGTGGAGTTAGTGTGTCTGCACAATGGTGGGGGTGGGATGTGGCTTTTGCCAAATGGGGCTATGCACTGCAGGGTGCACATTTCCCTTAACAAACAGTGATGTTGACAGCACCCTATACAAACAAAACAACAAAGGAGAAGGTGTTGGTACCAATAACGCATGTAAGGTAACACTTCTTCAAGTAATGTCTGCAAAACGAAGTAGGATAAACGAACAATCCTTTTGCTCTATACAAACAACATGACAACAGACAACTGCCAGTACTCAGTATAGTGCTACATGCTACTGTAACACGCACATGTACCAGAATATACCTAGATAGTGTTTTGAAGCCTGAATGTGGCAAGTGTGTGGATGTGGGATGTTTCTGTGTGTGCATTTCTGTATGGAAAACATGTTTGATGTGGCAATCAGGGTACCATAGTACCTGATGCACATAACACATTTAAACTAATGAGGTTGCCTGCACCCTGTGAGCACAGGTAGAGAGGAGGAAATCGGTAGTAATCCACATAGTGCACTTTTCAAATGTGTACCTGTCATGTATAGACAGCTACTCATGTAGCGTAATAAATAATGGGAATGGCAGGTGAGCGTGTGCATGTGTGGGGGTAGCAGGGTGTGTGTAAATGCATGCGTGACAGAACAGATACATATAGCTGAATCTACATAACAGCACATGATGCACATTCCCATAGTCAATGGTAGCATGTGATGGTGTGCAGCTGGTATACTTTGGTAAGTAGTATGGGTGCAGATAACAATTCAGGACATTCATACAGTTACTGCAGCAGGAATGCTGGGATATACACACAATCATAGTGGAACAGTGAACAGCTACCAACATGTTACTACTAATACACATCTATGTAGTCACCCTGTGCATCAGCAACGTGTTTACCTTTTCCTGCACCAATGTTGTAGTATGCAGGAGGTGGCACAGTGTCATCATATGCACAGGGTGTGGGTTAGGTATGCCCAAGCCAGCCACTGGTAACACCAATTGACATGTGTGTGTATGTGTGTTTGTGAGGGGCAGCAGTACAGGGTGGACCAGTGTTGGTGCAGTGTGTGTGTGTATGTGTTTGCCCTAGGTGTTAAATTTCTGCATGTGTGTAAGCACGCACACAGTCACACATAATGGCTGCCATGTACAGGGTTTTGTGGACATCCACAGACTGCACCTGTCAGGTCATCCAGATAAGTGTCTGTGGGCACGGACACGGTACCTGTGCCTGGCAGGGGTGCTACGGACCGTATCCGGTACTAACCCAGACTGGGTACTTTCATTGGAAGCAGGGGTGTGTTGACTGGACACAGTTCCCTGTTGGGACTGTCCAGAGCCATGTGCACGTGGTCTCCTGGGGCGTCCTGATGACAGCACAGACCCAGCATTGCTGGGGCTGGTGCTGGCACTTGAGGTGCGTGAGTGAGCCTGTTGTCGTCTGCGGCCACTGCCAGCTGGTGCTGTTGCCGGCATACGGCCACGTCGACGTCGCAAATGCACACCATCGCCCTGGCCCATGGACATCTGGTTGTGGAGCAGCTGTTGTATGTTCCCACAACGTCTGTCAACGACATCTGTGAAGTTACGAATAGCATTCGCAACGTCAAGCATGCCGTCTGTCATGGCTGTGCGACATGCTCTCAGCTCTCTCAGACCCTGTCTGGTGTACCTTTCCATACGCGCCTGTGCCTGCATAACAGTCCGAAACATAGTGGAGGTTGACATACCTCCTTGGGCACGTCTGCCAGAGGCAGTACGGCCACGGATGCCCCCACGAGAACCCATGGGCGACTGTCTGTGTGGTACCATTGGAGGACCCTGCTCATGGCTGCTTTGTTGGTATGCATGTACCACAGGTACCACATCACCCTGATCTATGCCCACTGCATACTGTCCGTCACCTAGGGACAATGGTGACAAAGGATGTAACGGCAGGATGACTGTGCACATTGAAGGGGTTGACAGCTGTGTACTGTCAATTGGCTGACCAATGGCGGACCCAGACACACCTTCCTGCACCATTATAGACATTTCATCATCATCAGTACCTGGGGCACAAGATTCAGGTTCCCTGCTGCAGGTCACCAGAGCAGCACCAGAACCTACGGGAGGAAAACAGGGAACACAGATTACAGTCTCAACACATATTTGACAGAGATGCACTTCAATACTAATGCACACATTCAGAAATGGACACATGCACTAATGGACACACACACACATGCACACATGGGCACAGGCACACTTGTACACATGCACAACCCACAGTAAACACACACATCAGTACTGAGTTACACTATTACACTGTTACACTATCTTACTATTGTTAAACTGGGTATTGCAGGTATTATTAAACACACTCACCAGCATGTATACTACAGAGTTACACTACTCTTACTAGTATTATAAATTGTTTTTCAGGTAATGTTAAACACACTCACCAGCATGTATGGCCTGCCTCGTTGCTAGATGGGAGGGACCTGGAAATGTGAAGAAAGTAATGTCAGTGGGCACAAGTGTGCCATTTGTTTTGCATTTGATACAGTACAGTGGTACACTAGTTCCCTTATACACATCAGCTGCTCATAATGTCTGTATCACACATGCACAATTACATATCATGATGACAGATACATACCACGTGCACACCTTATGCGTGCATGAAGTAACAGTGTACAGAACAGTCATATGTACATACAAGGAGTTAACTCTAATCTCACCCTTACCTCTCTTCAAACAACAAATCAAACTGTACTTCCAAAACCACTGGCTTTGTTCTTGTAGTACTCCAGGCTAACTTCCCTCTCCCCACCCTCTCTTTACCTTTAACCCCTCATTGTGCGTAAAAACTAGCTTCTACCCTGTTTCTTTTCCCTTGCTGTCCTTCTATGCTCTGACTTACTTCTCCCATCCCTCCCACCTCCTCTTGACTGTCTTCCTTCTTTTCCTCGCTTCCCTTTTTGACTCCTGCCTCTTCCCTATTATTTAATCTTTCATACTTCTTCTACATCTCTACCCTTCTGAGCTTTAACTATTATCTATATGGCTTTTGCCCTATTGCATAACCGTTATGTTTTAGGTAGAATTGCTTTGAAACCGATAAAACATTGTGTATGAGTTTAAACTGTTTGAGTTCCTTAAATGTATGTTGATTTTATTAACAAGCTGATTTATATTTCTATTATTTTGTATGTCTTTATTAACAACTTGCCTGTCTGCCTTTATTATGTTATGTGTGGAGCTTTTCTCCCCAGGCCTCTACTGAAAATGGACATATATCCAGCTAGACTAGCCCAGTCAACAAATGTAAAATTAATAACAATAAATAAATATGGCATCTTACCTGCACACTTGGTGTCTTGCTGCTGTGTGGATCCAACCTCCATCATGATGCACGACTGATGCTGTTGTTGTTCTGGGGCTGGATCCACAACACTTAGCAGTAGCCCCTCCTGTCTGGTGAGGGGGGGATGTGTGGCCACCCCCCCCACCTGTGGCAACCTGTTGCCTGCGGATATCTGCAGCACGCTGGCGGACATTTCTAATCAAATTACTGCAGTGATGTTTCACCTGCTCATATGTCCTCTCATGCATGCCAACATCATTTATCCTGCTAACAAGGTTTTGCCACAGTGCAGACCTCTCCTGCTGATTCTGGGTGGTGCGTGAAAACAGGATGGCATAGTCACGCACCAGGCTCTGGTGGATCACGTCATCCTCTGCAGCAGAGTAGGCGGGGTTCCTTTTTGGAGTCATATTCACCTGGAAAAGTACACAAACAGGTTATCAGCATAGTATCTCAGCAATATATGGTACACATCCTATACAGGGAGTATTAAAGTGTACTTATTGCTGCTTGGTTGTAACTTGATTAAAGTGTAGCTATCATTCTAAGTCTTTTGGATTAAGCACTTGGCCTTCAGACCAGTTGTTTTATATTAGGGAGGTTTGTGGCAAGCACTGTGGTGGCAGGACACATAGCTTTCACCCTTCTAAGTTGGGAACTGCTGATTGAGAGCCCAGTGTCCAAGTGTATTAGTTCTGGTATAAGCAGTTGGCCTTCAGGCCAGGTATTTAACATTAACAAGGTTTGTGGTCTGCACTCTTGTGTGAGGATAGGCTGTACTCTGCCATTCATAGCTGGGAACTTCTGGTTTCAGGTTTATAGTGCCTGCATATTTGAGCTGTATCTTACTGACATTGGTACACCTTGTTTGCTGTAGCAAACACTACATCCAAGCCTCCTGAATCTAGCTTTGTTTATATGCTTGTTATCTGTTAGCTTGTTATTTCACTGGTACGCTACTTCCACATAATACACAGCTTCTCAGCACTTCTGTGACTCACTACTGATATCTGCATTGCTTACTGTATGTATTTCCTTGTTACACATGACAGCAAGCGACTGCTTGTCATTTTTGCATTTACTTAATTGTAACACATTGCACTTAAGTTTCCTGGCACTTGCTCACTGAAGCTATTATATCAGTCAGCAGTAGTAAGTAATATCAGTACACCCTCACTCCCCACTGGACCTTGTTTTCAATTATTACGGAATTCACAATAGTATTCTAGCATGTCCAAAGGTCAGTTGTCAGTCTCCTCTCCAGTCCAGCTGGTGAGTGTGGTAATCCAGAGGCAATGTTATAACAGCTGCATGTACACAGACAACCCCCTCCTCCTAACAACAAATTCAAACACATGTGAGTGATGCAACTATATACCAAACTGGAGGCTAGGCTCTCTCTACTCAATACTGCCATAACCAGTCAGGTGGAGAAGGAAACCACACTCACTACACTTCCAGTCTCACATAGACCTACCACGACAGCAAAACTAACACATAATCACACAAAACATACTCGGAGGCTCAGACTACAGATCTGCCTATGCAGCAGAGACCTCCAAAGCGGACACCCAAGCAACCACTACCACAGAAACAAACACGTGCAACACATATCTCACAAAGCCAATGTGCTGAACACTCACAGCCCTTAACAGTAAACAACACACCTCATACACCTGTAATAGGTGCCTCTATCATCAGGCACACTGACATCATGTTCACCAGGCTTAGCGAGGAGAGGGTCACAGTGTGCAGCCTGTCGGGCACTACGACCCGCCACATAACACAAACACTCAAGTAACTCCGAGGCAAGTACAGGTATGACTCACTCAATGTCCATGCTGGTGTGAATGACCTGACACATACCTCCCTGGACTACATGACATGAGACAGAAAGGAGCTCTCTGAGCATGTAGCCCATGACAGTATGACCCTGACCTTGAGTAGCATCTTACCCTCACCAAGAATGATGCCACAATATCAAGGCAAGATGATCCCTTTCAACAATTGAATGAAGTACTAGTGTCATTCACAGGTGAGCCAATGCCTGTCATCTTGGGGTGATATGCTGTACAAGCCATGATGCTTTGCTAGGGACAGCTTGCACCTGTCACCCCTGGCCTTTTGGATTTTGGCAGAGGCTCTTGCTACACCCATAGTGCCTTTATTAGGCAAGGCTCATAAGACAAACCCACATCCATAGGTATCACAAAGGATGAGGAACTAAGAGTGATGCTACTCAACACCAGAAGTCTAGACCTCAGGATACATGCACTCAAAACTCTACTTAGCATTATGGACATCGATATCTGTGCAGTAACAGAAACCTGTTTCAGGTTTCCCAGGAGCACACCAGCACTAACAAGTTATACCTGTTACCATTCTTGTTGGCCCCAACACTTGGACCAGACAACAAAGGAGGGGGAGTATCAATATTCATCGCAGATTCCCACACCTCCACATTGGTGGCAAAGTACCACATAGGTGTTAAGCCATTGAGTACAGAAGACGTAATTGGGGACCTGGGGAACAAACTTGATAACAATCTGTCATTTGTCAACCACATGGCCAACGTGGATTGTAAGACATGTTATATAGCCCAGCTAATCATGAAGGGATTCACATGTACGGCAGGGGAGGTCATTGTGCCTCTTTACTCATCCATCATCAGGCCTATAATTGAGTACAATGCACCTTTTGGGATGTACCTAACCAGACACCTACAGCAACTGGTAAAGCCCAACAGTACCTCATCAAGAGGATCAAAGGGCTCAAACAGATGTCATATGCTGCCCAGTTAAAGAAAATCCAGCTGGACTCAGTGGCATACTGCCTGTTCAGAGGCAATCTGTGCCTGCCATATACAGCCATGTCCAACCCAGAAGTAATGAACATGCTGCACCTCAGGAAATCAAAGTCCCATACAGCCACACGCTCAGGAGACCTGAACCTTAGCACTGACATAAATAGGACATGCTGGAGGGGAATATTCCTAACCCAGAGGCTCCCTTCACTCTGTAATGAACTCACAGTACAGGTTAGGCAGAGTCCCTCATTGACTCTCTTCCATAAGAATCTGGATGAGTAGATGGAGATCATAGTTGTACCCCGGGTATCACTTCTATGTCACTGTTAGACAGAGGCACAGTATACTAACCTCGGAAAAGGGCATAGCAGCATACATTTTAATTGGGTGGCAAAAGACAAACATATTCTACTAGGCTTATCAATGCCCTAGGGCAAATAGCCTAGTATGAACCTATGAACCTATGTGTACTGCTATAGTACTTCTGCCATATGTTGCATGTGTGTGTGTTGTGGAGGATGCACAGGTAATGGCCAGATATTTCTGCACAGGCAACATGTCTGAAACACTCTGGGTGTTCATCCCTACATACTGTATGTGTGTTGCCATCCAAACCTGTGATGTGGACACACATTACTCAGCCTGGATATACATATCCCAACAACACCACAAGCACAGTACACTACCTTGTTATGTATGCATGTAATTACACAGTTATTCACTAGTTAGGACTGTGATGCTATCCATGCAGCCCATTGGGCCAGTGGAAGCCACAACACACACTGCTGGCTCCTTTACAAAAGCTTACCACAGACATCCCACATAGTGCATGTACTGTGCACACACATATCTAACCCAGACCGTATGCACACCACTTATTAATCCTGTCCAGTGGACTACAGATACAGGCACATTGTATAACAATAGCAGGAGGCTACTGCAGCACAGGGCAGATTCACATGAAGGCAAGGCATCTGTGGTCAGAAGTGTTAAGATGCTTCACATTCACCACATGCACAGATATTGGCAACATTGTTGCAGACAGTTTAGGTGCAGGTACCCCCCCCCCCATTCTCCTACACAAGTGGAATTAGTTATCACAGATGACTGTAACCTCCCTATCATCTCACATGTCCAGGTGAGGGCCACCCTCAACATTGCAGAACACATAGCATCACTGTTACAAAATGGTATCCCTGGATGTGTGATACATTCACCCCTAGAGGACATAGCACCACATTACAGACTGATATTAATCCCTGGCCATACTACAGGATATGTACCTGAACAGTGCCATACATACACAGTGGTCCCACACCAGTGAGGAGGAACCTCTACTGACCCTGGGAACTACTGCATCATATGCATAACTGGCCTTGTGTTCTAAGCTATGGAAGTTTTAAGTATGGACAACATGTACAGCAATATTACATATGTATATATTTCAGGACTATGTACACACAACCTATCTCATGGACATACCTATAGATAGTGAACTATGATACATTTGGAGGTGTCACAGTAAACACAGTATTAACCTGCTACTTTGCATTACCTGTGTTTGTGGCAGCTGTTGCTGTGTCACTGGTGCTGCTTGCTGCTTGCTGCTTGCTGTTTGCTGCTGCTGCTGCTGCTGGTTTTGCTGCTGGCTGTCTTTATTTCTGTTTTGTTCTATCTCTGTCTCTCTCTCTCTTTCTCTGTCGGTTTTGTGCAATGAATGTATTGCATGTGTGGAGTGTGGGCACTGGATGCTTTTGAGGTATCTGCATAGGTCCATGTGATGGCCTCTGCACCAATTGTAAGGCAGCATTTGCTAATTGCATGCAGCCAGTTGTGTACTGATTGCATGTCTCACTGTGATTTCAGGACAGTGCTATAAAAGCGTATGTGAGATAGGCTTTGCCCTTTCAGATTGTAAGGGTGTGGACCATGCTGGTATGCTGTTGACAATGTTCTGTGAGTGTGAAGGTTAGTACGTCTCTCATGCTTCATGCTGTGTTGTAAATTCCGGTTGCTGCATTTCTCTCACCTGTTCCCTGTAGTGAGTGTGTATGCATACTGACACCTACAACTATATTTCATATGTATTGCTATATATGTATATATGTGTACATATACATAGTTTCATATATGTACATTAGCTGACATTATTGGGTACAAGCTAACAATTAGCAGGGCTGTTTCTGTTAACACTACACTAGTATGGGAATCCAGTAATTGGGACAGTAAAAGTCTGCTTGACATGCTTTGGGTAGTACACATACTATATTGCCTTTATCTTCATTCCTACTATTACATGTTCCACTTATTTTAGCACTATATTCCTGTATGAGAGTCATGGCTTACTGGTAGGTCATACAGACTAGTGTTACAATGGTCTTTTGGTAGGGCCTACTAGTATGCTTATATTTTGCTTTCAAATTGAGTACAGGGCCTATCAATCAAAGTGCTGGAGGCACCTTTAAGCAGTTAAAGGGGTTAGTAGGTCTCACAGGAGTCAGGCTGTGTTGCAGATTCTGGTTGCTGCATTTATCTTCACTGTTTCCTGTAGTGAGTGTGTATGGATACTGACACCTACCACTAAATTTCATATGTATTAATATATGTATATATATATATATATATATATATATATATATATATATATATATATATATATATATATATGTATGTGTACATATACATACCTTCATATATGTACATTACCTTACATTATTATGTACAAGCTAACAATTAGCAGGGCTGTTTCCATGAACACTAAACTAGTATGGGAATCCAGTAATTCAGGCATTAAATATCTACCTGACATGCTTTGGGTAGTACACATCCTATATTGCCTTTATATTGATTCCTACTATTACATGTTATATATATTTTAGCACTATGTTCTTGTATGAGAGTCATGGCTTAGTAGTTGGTCATGCAGATTAGTGTTACCAGGGTCCTGGGTTCGAGACTGATAATAGGAATTTATTTTTCTTTCAAACTGAGTATTGGACCTGTTTATGCAGTTAAAAGGGTTATTAAGTCTCACAGGGGCCAGGCTGTGTTGTAGATTGTGGTTGCTGCATTTATTTTCACTGTTTCCTGTAGTGAGTATGTGTGAATACTGACACCTACCACTATATTTCACATGTATTAATATATATATATATATATATATATATGTACATATAATACTTTCATATATGTACATTACCTTACATTATTATGTACAAGCTAACAATTAGCAGGGCTGTTTCCGTGAACACTAAACTAGTATGGGAATCCAGTAATTCAGGCATTAAAAATCTACCTGACATGCTTTGGGTAGTATATTCCCTTTATATCGATTCCTACTATTACATGTTATATATATTTTAGCACTATGTTCTTGTATGAGAGTCATGGCTTAGTGGTAGGTCATACAGACTAGTGTTACCAAGGTCCTGGGTTCGAGACTAGCAGTGGGAATTTATTTTTCTTTCGAAATGAGTACAGGACCTGTCAATCAAAAGTGCCAAAGGCACTTTTAAGCATTTAAAACCAGGTCTGCGCTCGTTTGCGCGGAGTTCACGCATACACACTGGCGGTTAGCTCAAGACACAAGCCAGACACCGCTATTTTCTTTGAAAGAAAAGAAAAAGGGGTGAAAGGAAAGTGGTGAAAAAGGGGTCACAAAGAGGATAAGACAGTAGGGAAACAAGCTTGGAATTTGCAGGAAGGATGTAGGTGAGGCCCATAGCTGCCCATGTCTTTCTCAGCAACAGCTGTGCATTTGTATGCAATTTGGTGTGAAATTTGGAACCTTCCACCCCTGAGAGAGGTGTCAGGACAACACTAATACCTGTTGTACAGCCAATTGTAATTAACAGTTTCAATGTCCAGCGGACATGTGTGCAACATGGACAGCTATGTATGGGGCATAATTTTTTTGTGGGTACAGAGTGCCCTTTTTTTTTTATCAGGTGAGAGTGGTATGTCAGGTGAGGTAGTCGGTATAGCTGGGGAGGTAGGTTGGGTGGGTTAACAGACAAGACAGACAAGACGCATACAGGGGTGGTGTATGACACATGTGGGGGGGGGGTTACACAATTGACGGGGACGGAGGTTGGGATATCCAAGACACATGAGCCCACAGATGGCAACAGTGGAACTGATATCCCCACCCATAGGCAGTTGCCACTGTTCCTTCACAGCCCAGGATGGGGCTGTGCTGGGGGCTGTGCAGGCGGGACAACAGGCAAGCCCGTAAGCTGTGCCACCCGAGCCTCAAGCTGGCGTAGGGGCCCAAGAACAGAGTCTTGGATCTCCCTTCACATCACAGACCGGACACCTTGGAGGGTGAGTGGACGTGCTCCTCCAGCCACGCTTGCAGAGGGGGGATGGGCCCCATCCCCTGCAGCGCTTCCACCCGAAGGTGGCACAGGGCCACCGGAGGAGGGTCCGGCCTGGGCACTAGTGCCAGGTGCAGTCGCCAGCTGAGGTGGGAGAGGTGGGTCCGCTGGGACCTGCCTTCCCAAGCATTCTAGGTTTGTGTGTATGTTATGTTAGTTTGGGTTAGTGGCATATTATTCCATTCAAATTAGTTGTAACAGCATGCATTGGTATTCCCATTAAACAAACACCCAGATATTAACACCATTGAACAACGGGCATATCAATATCACATGCATTATTTGAACGGAAATACACAATCAAACAACATGTAGGGGTGATTAATGGCAACAGGCCATCAGGTTTGCAGGTTTGCAGGTATGACCAGGGCACATGCAACAACAGACATGCATATATTTTTGAAACAGGACAAATGTCCATGGTTAATTAAATGTTCACATACCAATATTTAGTGGGTTTTTTAATTTGCAATTATAGGGTGGGGTGGAGAAAGAAAATGATGACACATTCATAAATTATACGTTAATATACATTTGTAATAGAAACACAATTAACTTGTGGGTGATAGTTTCCAAATGATTTTTACTTGACTGTCATGCTAGACCTGTTACAGATACATCACTATCCTAGTTATTTTGAATTTGATCAGATACGTCATCCTGCTACACTTTGATGACAGGGCAGGGGACAACTATGGATGTTTAGTATGTCAGACAATCATTCATTCTATCTGCAAATTGCTGACTGTGATCACCATATACAGATTTTGGCCTGAACATTCAAGAGTCAGACACACTGAAATCAGTTTGGGATGTTAAGTTTTAATTCCCACATGCATTTAGTGCTGTAGAACCACACTGAAGTTTATATATTCAGGTGTTATTACTACTTTATTCATTGATACATGACCCTTTCTGTCACTCTCACACATCCTGCAATTTCACAGTTCAGGTTGGTACTTCTAGGCTCTGTTCACATATTAGACCTGTGGGGATTCCAACACTTTCCAGCAGCCTCACTTCTGTCATGATTCAGCATTTCAACAGGGGATATATCTCACATGTGATTACCTCAGATTCTGAAGCTGTACTCTTGAGACTACTGCAGGTTATACTACATTTAATTAATGGTGGGACATCTGTATTACAGCACTATTTATTTCTATCACTTATATTTCCAATTTCACTTGCATACTGATGAACTTGTTGCAGCCATACCTGCAGTCTTTTACTTGCTGCTTGCACATTCTATTACTTTTAAGCAATACACTGCAGTGTTCTGCTACATGCTACACTATAATATTTATTTACAACTACTAGGTGGGGTTACTAACCTGCATGGTGGCACAGCCGCACCAGTCTGCGGTCATGTGTCTGTCAATTCATAGACCGGACACCTGCAGCTGTAATACAAAACAAGTAATATTGGGATACACATCTCCATGGTATCAGCTAGTTGAATTCCTCACATACATAAGTAAAATGTAACTTACTCAGTAGTGGGGCGTTGGGCATATCACTGGCCTCCTGGATCCATTGGGTCAACTGGTCTTGCTTACGTCGCTTCAGGTCCGCATGGTGGTGATGGACCTGCTCAACAGTGCGTGGAATCCCAGTAGCACTAGTAAGATCATGAGCCAACTGGTCCCATGCCTCCGCCCTGTACACTCCCCATGAGACCTGGCCCTGCATGAGTTGGGCCTCATGATGGTGAACTAGGAGCCAGACCATGTATCTGGACTCCTCAACGCCCCACCGCTGTGCTCGAAAGCAACGTCCCTCCCCTACTCCACTCATTCTGCCTGCAGGTGTATTCTACAATCGTTCATGCTGTGTATTCCCGCCCATGGGGCTTATATATGCCAATTTTCCCGTACATTTCTATGATTGGCCGGTTTGGAATTGTATGTACTTCACAGAAACTGCTTTATCATGCTCCATTTTGGATTACATCCTATATATATGCTATTTCTGCATTTCTAAGTACTGCTGTTATGGCTTAGTGGTTTAGTACCTTGACTCTAGTGCATGGTATCCTGGGTTCGAATCTGACCACTGAATTTAAATTTTTATGACTGTCTGGAAATAACTTCAGGACCTGTCAATCAAACATGCCAAAAGCACTTTTAAGCACTTAAAACCAGGTCTGCGCTCGTTTGCGCGGAGCTCACGCATCTTACCTTGATTAGCTTGTGGGCACGTCGCGCAAACGGTGTGCGCTGGGTTACACCTTAATTGGCTAGTAACACACATGTTAAACTCAGCACAGCTAGTTGCACACAGTTTGAGCCTGTTAAACCAGTGCTTAGCTCTGAGCAAGCAATTTGCAGATTGTGAAACACTACTTAGCTACAGGCACTCTGTCTCACTGCAGTTTAGCTTTCAGTACATTTCTAACAATTTTTATTCTTGTATTACTTGGAAATATATGCTCCATTTCATTCCATTTTACAAAAGGAAATACTTTTACATTTGTGCAATACTGTCAGGGGCCTTTTTAGTGCTTATTTACCAAAAAAAAAAAAGGGTGCTGTGTGGGCTCGAACCTTGCCTGCCTACTCTCAAGCCGACAACTCTACCGCTCTGCTATTACTGCTTGGCTTACTTTGCATATTTAGTTCTTATATCCTTTTCCACTGATTGCTAACTGCAGTTGCGCTAGTAGCGCACACGAGCGCACACAGTAGCAAACATTTACGGGGTTTAAAAAAAAATAAAACAGTTTTTATTTTCATTTTATAACATCTGTTCACTCTTTACATTGCTGGTTTGTGGGGGCATGTGTTGTGTAGTGTGTTTATTCACATTTCCATGGCCTTTCTCGTGGCTGTTTACTTTCAGCCATTATAGACTTCTGGGGGCGTGTCAGCTTGCAGGGCTTAGCCAACGGACACGCCCCCTACTGTCTTACACGGTCCGTGTAAGGGTTACAGTGTGATTCGGCATGCCTCATGCACCTCATGCATATGCATGACATGCTGACATCACACCGTTTAACTGCAGCCTCCGTGTAAGAGTTATAACTCTTACACAGAGGCTTCCTGAATCTGGCCCTATATCTTTCCCTTGAGCAAAAAACATTCTGTCTGAACACTTTATGCTTATAGTTTCTTTTTAATAAACTGTCTTCCATGCTTGCCCAACAAGTTAATTTTCTGCTTAACTGTCTTTTATGCATAAATAAAACACAATTTATTTTACACTTTAGCCTGTCTAATGTCTAATAAATGGAAATCCCTAATCTAACAGTTGCCCCTGAGGTCCCTGATGAAAGTTTACTGGGACCTACTTCTGTAGTTACCTTACGTTTATATTGCTAACTACTCTAGCTTTATTCTACCTAATTTACAATCTGAAAATAAAAAAAATGTATTTGGTAAGCCTGCAATTTTAATTTTGACCATTAGGGGTCACGTTAGCATTTATGCCCTGTTTGAATTGAAATTTTTTAACTTTATGATTTGATTAACTGAGGGTTTCTTAACATAGGGTTAGTCTGCAGACATATAATACACTCCTCCTGAATTTCTTTACATAGTTTTGTTAGCTGAGGATTTTAAAATGTATACCTTATGATAGGCCAAATTTTTGAAAACCTACATAACCTAGCAGGTCATGATTGTACTTTATTAGCTGCTTACAAGCTTACTCCAGGGACTGGACTGGCAACTTTGCATCATGCCCTTTTATCAGCATCCCCCTGCATGTCTTGGATTTTTGCCAGATTTGCCTCAACTGTTGAGGCTACTTGGCTCATCTCAGTTATATCTTTTATCTTAATTTTCTTTTACTGCATTGGATATAGAGGAATCCCCTCCTTGGCAGTTTTTCTGCCACATATTGTATAGCCTATCAAACATGACGGCTATTTTCTGAAGACTAATTGAAATCTGCACTAAAAATATAACTTTATAGGTGGTTTTGAAGCATAATTACCATATTCTGTGTTAACTTGTGTCTATAAATTTTTATTTAAATTTACTCTATAATACTACTTACCTTTTTAACTTTTATGAATATTTATGAGTTTTAATAGTTTACTAAAACCTATACTTTCTGTATTTTAAGGTTATACCTTTGCATTGCCTGTTAGTATCCTTAATTTCTGACTAATGTACAACAATTATGTAAAGTGCACTGCAATCTGTAAACATGCACTGTAATCTAACAAATTAAGCCTGCCCTGGAATGCCTTGAGTGCATTGAATAACTATCACTACCTATTATTTAAATAATAAGCCTGTAAAAATAATTCTATTACTTTACCCTTAACTAATGACCGAATGATATAATAAGCCTGTTACAAATAAGTCTTACCCTTAACTAATGACTGAATAATGTGAAGTGTTTTGAGATTTGACCGAAATGTATTATTCTGAACACATAACTGAATATAAATGTCATATTCTGAAACTTGACTGATATTTACATTAGTATATACTATATATATATATATATATATATATATATATATACATTAGAAAATGGAATTTTTATCTCTATGCACTTCTTATAAGTTCACTAGTTCACTGTTAGCATAGACATTTTTGTCAGCATTTTACTTTCTCAGATAGGCAGCCTTATTAGCTTTCATCAGAAGTGTTATTGTTACAACTGGGTTATCTTACACTCTTCTGTGTCATTTCAGTGAAATGTAATGTCCTCTGTTGTCAATGACACAGGGTTATTTGGCTGGGCACAGGGAAAGGTGACTGGCAATTGTATAAAATTTACTTTTCTGTTTTAAATGTGTGCACACTTTGTAAGACATTTTTAAAGCATTTATAACAATTGACTAATGTATTATACCTTGTTTGTACAACTGTCATTTGACTGTTTTTTTGGGGATGGGAGAGCCAACTGTCATTATTACAACAAAAGTTGTTTTTCAAGAGGTTTGCCTTTGAAATTGTGCAGCCATCCAGTTCTTTCTATGGTAAACAATACATTACTCCATTCTAATTCCTTGTTTTGGATCAAACATCGGTTTGTATGTGAGTGTGATGTGGTGCAACCACATAACCTTTAGTTTTAATACCTGAGCTGTGTGTCTCCAGTGTTTAATATTGAAATTATGCATGTGTATATAAGCAAGAATTTAATTATGTGATATTTATGAGCTGCATCCTTCTCTGTTTTTTGTCACCTAAGAGTATGGCACACAAGTGTACCAATCCATGTAAACCCCCTTTCAGTGACTCAGAAAATAACATACTTGTGCAAGCATTTAGGAACCATAGTACCTTTTGGCTTCAGAGAGGACATGGGGATATGTTGGCAGAATGCAGTTTTTGTAACCAGATAATCAGTGATATAAATGCCATAGGGGGCACAGTAGGACTTATGATCAGGTGCATCATAGGGCCACTGATATTATTTCCTCAGACTGGAGGAGAGCAGCTGCAGTAGCCCATGAACAGCTGGCTAAGGAGGAGCTGCTACAGAGCTACCACTAACACCAAATGAAGGGCTCCTGTCCACTGTCAGAGATCCAGAGAGCTCAGTGGAAACTGCGCACCAACTGTGATTGATGTTGGTGCTGATGTTTCTGGGGGGACACGTATGTGCCAGGAAGAACTTCCAGGTAAGCTTACATATGTCAGTTTAGATGTTGTTGTAATAGTAAAATACTGACAGTAACAGTTCATTTGTTTTAATTTTTTTTTGGGGGGGTTCTATTGATAAATTGTTACAGTTAACACATTTTGTTCATTACACATGGGCTTTGGGTGGACATCTCAGGCAAGTTTCAGTTAAAAGTATTATTAATGGACTTTTAGACAAAAATGCTGTCCCCCTTGTGTTATTGGAATTGTGGTGATTGCTTAACTTCTTCTAGGACCATCTGCCTAGCAAGTGCGGTAAACCAAACATTTTTACTTGATTGTTAATGACCATTTCTCAGAAATATACATGTATTTCTATGTATGAGGTGGGTGTTATGAATATGTGTTTATTGTTGTGCCATCTGTGATAGTGGCATCAGTGTTAATTTATCATATATTAAACTGCAGTATGGGTATTACTTTTTTTCCTGTGTTTGTTGCTTATTATCACAGGTGATCCAGACAGTGGAAGTGTAAGACTCTTACCACCTCATGTCAGCATAATTTTGGACTGATGATGATGGTGACAAACAGAGGCACAGTGGGGAGGTGCAGCAGTTGAATCTGACACTGAGGATGGCATTCAGCCACCCACTGTATTTCCTTCAGACACAGCAGTGCTGGTTGACTCTGACCGTAGCCAAAGTGTGGGTGAGGTGCCATGCAGAAGGGTTGTTAGGGTGCGCATAGGAGGCCTGCTGTCCACCCTCCACCTGATGCTGGTGTGTCTTTCCATGCCACTTGATGTATGTTTAGAGCCATCATGGAGGTGCAGGCATGATCCAATAGGGCCACCAAGGACATGCTTACGGTTGCAGATATGGCACACGCTGACATGTGTGACTGCCGCCACTGTGTTGCTGATTAAATGGAATGGATGAGTAACACAATGGAATAGGAAGAGTCTGTGATAGAATGTCTGCTGGCAGGGGGATGACCTCCACATGGACATAGGTCAGCATCATCATAATCTGATGTTAGCCAACGTGGCCATGCCTGATCATGCTCTAGTAGTGGCACAACTGTTAGTGCTCCATCAGTGATTGAGGTGTCCACACCCAGATGCGTTAGGCCATGGGGTCATGGTACTGGGAGTACTTGTGAGGAGACCTCATCCAGCAGACATCAGTCATATTCAAGTAGCAGCAGTGCATCTGACCATGGGCATGGATGTGCCAGTGTAACTCTGGGCAGAGCCATTTCTTGCTGTCAGGGATGACAACGATGAACTGTTACCTCTGCCATGCAGAGCACATATCTGTCTGATAGACCAGAATGTAGAGCTAGCACAGTGCAGGGATGTATTCTTGCAGACACTCATACACACACACACACACACACACACACACACACACACACACACACACACACATACACACACACACACACACACACACACACACACACACACACACACACACACACACACACACACACACACACACGTTTCAACTTGAGTGCCCATACAGACACACACACTTGGCATTCTATCCCCACACACACACACACACACACACACACACACACACACACACACACACACACACACACACACACATGCACACGCACACATGCACACACACACACACACACACACACACACACACACACACACACACACACACACACACACACACACACACACACACACACACACACACACACACACACACACACACACATACACACACACACACAGACACACCACACACACACTCCACACCCTGTGCAAATGGTGATAGTTGTGCCATATCCTTGATTTTCTATCTTTTTGGCTTCAGGGATACATACATCTTTTGTCTGATGCCCAGGGTGCGTAGCTGACTCAGTGCTTAATATATATGTGTTTGTGATACTCTTTTGAGAATTGCAGTGTTTTCTTACAGGCTTTTGTAATGTTTGCAACTTTGATGCATGAGGCCTATTGCTTGATAGTAAACACATCTATTAACCCAAGTCAGTTTGATGTAATTGCTGTAAAATCACCCGCCTTCTTCTTAGTTACATTAGCAAGTAATAGTATGCAAGGATATGCCATTGATTTCTGCTCTTAGCTATTTATTTTCCTATTCCAGATTCAACACTTATCTTGGAAGCCTAGCAGTTACAAGAGTTTTAATTTGGGGCTGTCTGTGTGATACTAGCGGTACACCCTTACACAGGTAAGTAAAGGTTGTGAGTGGTGCCTGGCATCAATGTTACTGTATGTATGTGCATAGGATAAAGGTTTTACCCCTTAGATGGTGAGCGTGCATGCTATCCATTACCTCTTGGCCACACCAAGGGCATATTGTACATGGCTGTTTCTACCTACACCCACAGAGGTTGGTGGGTTCCCCTCTGACTCCTCACCTGTTTGCAGTTATGGTGACCTTGTCAATGGTGGTGAGATGTGTGCCCCTTCCCCCTGGTGTTCTTGCTGAAGCTTTTTCCTCAGAATAATATTATGAAGGATGGCACAGACAGTGAAGATTTCAGCGCAAGTATGAGTATTGTACTGCAGGGCTCCCCCAGAAGTGTCTAGACACTGGAATCATGACTTCAGCTGCCCAAACACATGCTCTGTGATATTCCTTGTTTGAGCATGTGCCTCATTATAGTGTTCCTCAGATGAAGTGTGTGCATTTCTGATGGGCGTTATCAGCCATGGTTCAAGTGCATAACCTGCATCCTCCTGCTAATGACCCTGTGAGATATTAACCCCTAGGAAACATCTGATAGATTTGAGAGTTGTGCCAGATATTGAATTATAGTAACTGCCTGGGTTGCCAGCACACAGATTCAAGATAATTCCCTTAGCATTACACATGACCTGGCAGTTAATGAAGTGGAAGCTCTTTCTGTTTATGGGCACCCTTCCCTGTTTGCTGGGCGGTGCTTTTGCTCTCAGTTGAGATGGTTGCAGAGTTCCTGTAATGTCTCTATCCACCCTGTAGCCCTCTACAATTTCCACCTCCTGCAGACCATGAAAAGTTAAATGGGGCCTGCCCTTTTCCACTAGGTGGCTGTTAAAAAAGTAAAAAATGTCTCCCGCCTCCTTGTAAGGTCTATGGATCAGGACAGAACTGTCCTCATTTATTAACCTAGGAGTAATAAAGGGTAAGGGTATCAGCTCTCTTACCAAAGATTGTGGCAGTTAGAAATACTAAACAAAACAATGTGGAAACACAGGTTTGTGTACGCCATGTATTTAACTAAGAAAAAACAGGAGTCCTTGCTGATGCTAGCTGGTGTTGACTTTCTTTTTTCACTCTTTCCAGGCTGCCTGAAATGTGCTTATTTACTGTGTTTGTATATTGCTTTGAACTGCTTTCACATTTCTTTTCCATTGATAGTAGCTGAGTGGAGGATGTGGTTTGTAATGACTAACCCTGAGAGAAATAGAAAGTTAGGAAACAGTTCTGTTTATGTTCTGCACTAAACTCCTTTATGCAAAACAATGTTAGGTGTTAACTTCACTCCAGTAGAGTTGTTCATCTTATGCTTTTAAGTTGATTTTTTCATCAAATACTCTGGAAATCAAAGATGTGACTGTGCTAGTAGAGGTGAGGTTTAACTGATAGGCTGATTATCTGAATACTGTCCTGAAAGGTATGGAAGAATAACATGTACATAATAAGGCAAGAAATTAGAAAGATGATACATAGGGACCTTACATGGTATGGACATTGGTGCAATATGGCAAGTAAAGATCAGAAACAATGTACTGGTATGTATAGAATGGATGGTGACCACATGCCAGTCACGAGCTTGAATATTTCTAGTTTTTGATTGCTGACATGCTAAATAAGTGGCTGTAAGATGAAGCTAACAACACAGAAGTGATAGGTAAATGGTAAGTAATTAGAAGGAGCAAAATGGTGGAGAACTTGCCATGAATGAAAATGGTTCTATTCAGATTGGTGGGCAGGGAGACAGAACAACAAGGGAAGGGTATGACTGAGTAAAAGGAAGGGGCAATGAGGAAAAAGAGAGAAGAGGTGAGCACCCTGTTATAAGTGCAGGGAGTCAAACCACATATATCTTATGGGAAAGCATTTCCTGAATGTGGGAAGCAGGAGTTCAACAAAAGTGATTCACTAGGATATGTATGGCCCAGATTCATAATCTGCCCATATTCAAACCCAGAATCCCAAGTTGTGAGTAATGTAAGCATGAATTTTCCAACCTAGTTTGAATTCAAGCTCAGAGCAGGAGTATTAAAAAATTAGTACTGTGACATCCCTGCACTAGCCCAGTAACCAAGGTGCCTCAATCCTCACCACTGGCAACAGAGAGGGATGTACACATTGGGAGGATGACAAGTACACACCCACACACACACACACACACACACACACACACACACACACACACACACACACACACACACACACACACACACACACAGCAAAGTACAATTTCCCTTAAGAGTACACGGAGACCACAGTCAGTCTGGGGATGGTTTCTCCCTTTTTCTCCAGATCCCCAATAAGACTCCCCACTGGCACAGTTATAGGGCTGAGGTCTCAGCTGAGTGGCCATGCTAAGACCCCCAGAACCCTCTCTGTCCAACCAAAGCTTCATGTCCCTGCCCAAGTAGTTGACACACACACACACACTTTGAGATTTGATTGAGGCTCCTGGATTACTGGGCCAGTGCAGGGGCATCACATATTAATTGGTTGACAGTGGTGAGATAGCCACATCACATATTAATTGGCTTGTAGTGGTGTGGATATTGAATTCCTGTAGCTTGTGTACTGTGGACTCTAAAGCTGTTTGTACTCTCAGTCAGCCACGCAGTGAACAATCAGAGATTCACATAACATTTGTTTTATTTTTTTATTAGCTTAGTTAGTCAGGGAAAGCAGGCAAGCATGTCAGCAGAGAAGTATGGCAAGCTGACAAGGAGCCATTTAGCTGAGATGTTCCAGGCTAAAGAACTGATGCATGCTAACCAGACTAAAGCAGAAATGATTGCAGCTTTAGTCACAGCTGCATCACAGGATAGCAACCAAGAGGACAATCAGACTGGCCTTGGAGATGTACAGCTCTCAAGAAAATGGACAGCTCAACCATTCAACAGAGGACATAAAAATCTGTCTGGAGTTAAAGAGATTTGAGCTGGGTGGCAAGCATTTGGAAATAGAAGCAGCAGAGAGACAGAGACATCTAGAGGCTGTGGAAAATGAGAAACTGAGATGTCTTGAGGCTCAGAAAAATGAGAAACTGTGACAGCTGGAGGCTGAGGAGAATTAGAGGCAGAGGCAACATGAAAAGGAGATGCTGCCTCTATGCCAAAGTCATGGGGCTAATGAGGAAGGGAGTAACTGAAGCCCAGAAGCAACAAAGGTCAGTAAATTTCTTCCACAATTTACAGAGGGGGGGATTATTCTGATAGTTTCATTCATATGTTTGAAAGGATATGTAAACAGTATAATGTTGACCAAGGGCTCTGGGTACGGTTCCTGACCACCTTAGTCCATGGTAAAGCTGTAACTGCAATTTCTAAATTGTCTGGTACCGATTGCTTAAATTATAGTATTGTAAAGAGCTGTCTTTTAGAATGTTTTAAGTTAACACCTGAAGCTTAGAGGAAAACGTTTTGCGAGCATAGATGCAAGGCAGATGAAAGTGTGCATGAATATATTGCTGAACTAAGCACTTATTTTCATAGGTGGGTGAGTGGATGTCAGGTCACCACTTTTGAAGGACTGGCAGACCTTTTGGTGAGGGAGCAAGCCCTTAGCACTTTGCCTGAGGACATAAAAATCTGGTTTGCTGAGAGACAATGCAATGCTGCAAATGTGTTGGGGAAGAAGGGAGACCTATACCCAGCAAGCAGGGCATCACTGCATAGGAAAGGGATACCCAGTGCTGCTCATGGGTTTAATGAACCCATGGTGGGCAGCCCTGACTGCTCCAACAGAGTCTGCCAGTAGCAGGGGAAGCCACTACTCCAGATACATGTCCAGGGCCAAGGGTTAAATGTTTTAAATGCAACCAGTGGGGGCATGTAGCATATAGATGTTAGTGGAGACAAGGTGGGGAGTAAAAGATGGGAGAGTCAGTAGGTGGGAATGACAAAATGCCAACAGTAGGTTGTCTAGAAACAACAGGGGTACCAAACTACCACAAGAGGTTATATCCTGTCTTAGTGAATGGGAAAGAGGCCACTGCTAAGAGAGACACAGCCTCTGACCTAACCATTGTGAAGCCTGCAATGGTTAAAGAGGAGCACTACTTGCCTGGCCAGTCTACTCCAGTCAGAGCTTTAGGGGAGACTCCATTCCAAATACCTTTGGGTAGGGTTCATCTTGACTGGGAGGGTGGAAAAGGAATCCAGCAAGTAGGTGTGTTTGAGGATATCCCTGCAGATGTCCTGATAGGGAATGATTTTGATAATGCAGAACCTTGTGCGCATGCAGTGACATGCAGTCAGGCTTGAAGATAAGCATGTGGGTCTGGTAGCCTGAGGAAACCCAGACAGACAACTCACTTGAAGCCAGGACTGATGAGGTGGTTACTTCACTGAGGGAGCTATCCAGTAGCAGTGAGACTGAAGGTGAGCTACAGCTGCTTGTGGGTACTGATGTTCCCTTGGTGTGACTGCAAGGGAAGAGGCGAGTAGCATTAGTACCTGGGCTGACAGTGAGGCACCACTGTCAGAGAATACCGGACTTCCTGTGGAAGGGGAAGGGTTACAAAGAGATAGTTGAAACAGGCTCAGCTCTCAGACCTTACATTACAAAACCTGAGGGAGGTAGCTATTGAGGCAACTGATTCTCAAGGGAAGGGGGAATCTGTATACTGCGACAAAGAGTTACTGTATAGAGAGTGGACCCCTGAGGGAGGGCTAGAGGGTGAGAGAATACAGCAGTTGGTTGTGCCCACAGCCTACCATCTGGCACTTCTAGTCATAGCCCATTATATTCCCACTGCAGGTCATGTGGGCATAAAATGTACAAAGAGATGTATTATGCAGAACTTTTATTGGCCTGGGATTTCCAGAGATGTAACAGGGTACTGCAGGACTTGTGAGCAGTGTCACAAGTTAGGCAAGGCAGGAGACCAGGTGAAAGCTCCTTTGGTACCTTTGCCTGTGATCGAGGAGTCATTTCAGAGGGTAGCAATGGATATTGTGGGGCCCCTGAGTACCCTAAGTTCCATAGGGAAAAAGTATATCCTAGTGGTAGTAGATTATGCTACAAGATACCCTGAGGCAGTGTCTCTGTTCTCCTTTGAGGCAGAAAAGATGGCAAATGCTTTGTTAGAGATTTCCAACAGGATAGGTTTTCCGAAGGAAAAACTGACTGACAGAGGTGCCAATTTCATGTCAAACTTGCTGGCTTGTCTGTGGAAGGACTGTGGGGTGAAGCACCTAAAGAACACCCCTACCATCCCCAGACTAATGGTCTTGTTGAGAGGTTAAACTATACACTCAAGTCCATGCTATGGGCATTTGCAGACCAGCTCAAAGGGAATTGGGCAAATATTTGCCCCATCTGTTGTTTGCTTACAGAGAGGTTCCACGGGGATCCACATTTTTTCACCCTTCGAGTTGCTGTATGGGCATAGAGTGAGGGGACCTCTAGATTTAATTCAAGATGAGTGGGAGGATGAGTGTGAATCCCACAAGGAGTCTGTTGTGGCATATGTCCTAAACTTCAGGACAAGGCTCAGAGAACACATGGGCTTGGCCCAGAAGGATCTGGCAGAAGCCCAACAGCAGAAGAAGCTCTGATATGACAGGAATACTTGAGCTAGAGAGTATGCTGTAGGCAGCAGGTAATGGTTCTTATGTCAGACACAACAAACTGTAAGCAGCTTGGGAGGGACCCTACAAGGTGGTAAGGAAGGTCACTGATGTTAACTATATGGTAGAGCTGCTAGGCAAGAGGCAGAAGCACAAACTGTGCCATGTTGACATGATGAAACCTTACCATGATAGGGAGGTGTTTGTGCGGAGTATTTGCAGTGGATGACCTAGCTAATGCTCTGCCCTGGGACCTTTTCAGTTAAAATCTACTTACATAATGTAAAAACTGAACAACAGAATGAAAAAAACAACTAGATAAGCACTAACAATTTATGATTTACAAAACATCTAGTATCCTTAGGAAACCTTTTCTGCATAGATGTTGCGCCTTCTCAAAGGTTGAACCATTTGCTTGGAAATCTTTGCTGCAAACAATTGGCAAATGAACATTCTTTACAGAATTTCGTGTGCACTTGTCTGACTACCTTCAAGAACTTTTCTAGATTCCTCCAAGATGTTGGATATGTAGAACTATGCACCTGCACTGGTCTTTCAAATTGCAACATTTTCCCAGTCAGTACATGCCATGAATTGGTTATTACAACTGTAAATACTGTATAAACCGCATTGTAAAATCATCGCTCCTACACTTGTTACTTCACCTACCATTTCTTGTCTAATTTACAAATGAATAGCTTGCTTACCATGCTAACAATACTTAAGCCGCATAATGCCATGCAAATCATAGAATCACAGTAATAATCTGTAAATATTGTAAAAAAAATTCTATATGTGTACTGCCTAGATTTCTGACAATCCACAAGCCTTATAAATGCCATGTAAACCACACAACTACTTTATTAGTTTGTAAACATTGTAACAAATATGTAAGAATATGGACTTTAGACCTGCCACATTCTAGGATAACAAATAAATAAATAGAAGCTCTCCTTGACATAGATATGCAGTCTATCATCACTATAAATTCCACCTTTGTACCACTATATCTAAGGCAGCTAGTCTGTTTTCTATTCTGGATAAGCAGTTACTTAATATACTATGACCAGCATTATCTGTGATATGCTGACTTACTTCCACCCAGGTTCTGATTCCCTTTTTGTTCCTAATGTGATGTTAAGTAGTAGACTCTTATTATAGGTTACATGTAGCCTCCAAACTGAACAGTTACTCTGAGTGTACCTCGAAGAGGTACATGTTATAACTTAAAATTTACTGGCTATGGATATGCAGCCTGTGAACTGTGACTATTCTAACCACTTGCATCTCATCCTAAGGGGCTAGTTTAGTTTCAGTCAAGGAACATAATTTTTTAAGACTTTTTATTTTGAAACACAAGACTGTCAAGGTTCTTTTTTCCCCCATTTTACAAGAAATGCTTCGTAATGTTTCAAATATTTTTTTGGTGATGTTGTACTGTACTGTCTCACCAGATGCACATTAGCAAGTGCCGCCCAAACACCACCCAACACTGAGAAACAGATTGATGTCACACAGTATCACATGAACATTCATTTGAACAAGGTGAGTTTGTCGGTTGCCTAGTATATGGTATGCACCTTTTTTTCTCATTAACTTGGTGACTGTTTGCTAAATGGACAGAAACTGGGTATTTTAAAGCTTCATATCATAAAAGTTAAAAACAAGTTTAATATGATCTTTCTAAGGAGAGGAAATGCTAATGTAACCTGTTAGAAAAATATGTATTAATGTGTGTATTAGTGCTTTTAGAAAGCCTAAAAGGGTTAACACATTTATTCTGTTTCATACTGCATAAATCCATATAAACTGTGAATGCTTTCTGACCTTGTATTTTGTCAGCACAGCTAAAATCTTGTTCATGTCTTAGGAAATTTACTGAGAAGCAGATGATTTTCTGCTAGGTCAGGAAAATAATGAATAGAACAATACTGCTTTCTATAATGTTATTAAACTTAGACAATTAGCCCTGTCTGTGCTATGGGAACATACACAGCTGCAGGAAGAATAGATGAGTAGAACAAAGACTGCTTGAAGAATATGAACTATAATCTGTGTTTGCTTTGTGCTTGAATAAGCAGAGTACCTTGAAATGTAACACAGCACTGTAGAAATAATTGTAACTAGCTAGTGGTCTTCGAGGCCATGTTATCTTTCAAGAAAAGTTTCTCACAAATCTAGAAATGTAATGCAATATCAGCAGAAAATATTGAACAGCATCTGCTGTGAAAAACAATATTGTAGGCTTGTATTTGATTACATCAGCTTCAGAAGGCAATGTCTTGTAAAACGGTATTAGAATGGCTTAATTTCCTGTTACAAACCAGACGAACTCTGTATTTTTGCATGCATGTTTTTGTCTACTTGCCATAAGAATTAAAGTGCCTTAACCTGAACCTTACGTGTATTGGTCTTTGAAGTTTTTTCCTTTGACAGATTGGTCCTTCGGACTGGAAACCTCCACTTTGCCTGGATCAGACAGGCCAGATGGCGTGAAACCGTACGGGGAAGAAACCACATCGGTTCTTCTTATTTGAAATTACCTCCGACTGAATTGTCGTACAAAAGAGGCCAGCCACTTTCTGATCTGTGACTGAAGGGCGGGTTTACCTCGAACCAGGCGATCAATCACGAGGGCTCAGGTAAAGTGAGATTTACCTTTTTCTGTTTTAGATCAGGGACTAGATTTGCCTTGTTTTGTCAGGGACAAAAAGATTGCTTCTCTTGTCATAGATCAGCAAAACAGAATGGGTAAGGTAGTCATTCTGGAGAGACTATAACAAATCCCATGGTACCACGTAAAAGATAGGAAGGGTTACATAACATTTTTAAGGTAAGAACAAAATGGGAAATAAGTGCACAAAAAGATCCCAAACTCCGCCGTTAACCGAAGACGTGAAATATATGCAATCACAGCGTGCCGATAATGTTAAATACTACTCAAAATGGGTTAATAAGTATGAATTTGATGGTAAATTAGAAAAATCCTCACTTGTTAGACTTGTCAAACAGCTTAAAACTGATTCCAGAGGTCAGGTAAAAATGCAACGTAAATTAGGAATTCCTCAGGCACACAGGTGGATTTAGGAAGCAAACCGTAGGGAACAAAAGAGTAATAATTCAAAAGCAATGTTTTAAATAGAGAGGACAATAACTTAGTAATAGAATCAGCCCCTCCACCTCCCTTACCAGAATATGAGGCAAGTGAACAAGTTAGTCCACCCTTGCGATATCCTGCTATCACTGTAAGTAGAGACACTAAAAAAGCAACACCGTTTGTCAGAGATCCCGTCGAGACCAGGTCTCGAACATGGGCAGGAAACTCAAAAGGGGACATTGAGTTATATCAAATGGGTAGAAGTTCCCGATATGTGAGTGAAGAAGAAATATGCTCACTTATTGAAGTACCTAATCCTCAGCAGGACAAGAAGGACAGGACCCAACTCTCTTAGTTTACAGACCGTGGCCACCGGAAGATATCCGGAAAGCCACTGAGGGAATTCCCCATCCAAAAGTTAATTTTAGAAAATTTTTAGAAGACCTACAAGGCATGAGGTTAAGTTATAACTTAAATGGAGAAGAAGTAGAAAAAGTAGTCAGACAAATCATGGGACCAGATTGGCACATAATCAGTGGCTCCTGGAATCCCCGTGACGCAGAACACAAACCCCTCCCACATAGCAGCGCAGAGCTAGACAACAGAGTGAAAGGTCTTACGGATCGAATCTCTGAGAAATGGAAGCCTAGGGCAGACTGGACTTGCATTAATCAATGCATCCATCAAGAAGGTGAAACTGTTGACAGATATTATGCTAGATTATTAGAGTGTTTTAATAACCATTGCAGAGTGCAGGTACCTGAAGATCAAACACATGATTCCCCGTATGAACAGCAGTTAAAGAATGCATTTTTAAAAGGCAGTATTGCACCCATAAGCAGCTTTATTACAAAGCACATGGTAGATCATCGTACAAGTAGACTACAGTCACTACTTGGATATGCTAGACATGCCGAGAGGCATTTTAATAGCAAAAAGAAAAAGAAAGCCCAAGTATTTTCTGTAGAAGATGGAGCAGACGTATGTGTAGTACAGTCTGAGAAAAAGGGCAAGAAAAATGCCCAGGGAAACAAACAATCTGATCAACGATCAGAGGACTTTGAAGGGCGAAAGAAAAGGGAGAGTGCTTTAAATGCGGTAAAAAGGGACACTTGGCAAGGGATTGCAAGAAAAACAAGAAGGCAACTATGGAAGATAAGGAGAGTGAGGACTGACTATATGGTAGTCAGGAATCACTAGAAGGGGATAGTGGAGAAAGGACAAATGAGAATGTGATAGAGGGAGTAGAGGATGTGACAGAAGAAATAGAGGAAGTACATGAAGTCACGGATAGTGAAGAAAATTAAATTTTGGACTTAGCTTTATTCAGCTTGGAGCTCTATTTAGCAGACACAAAACCAGAAGTTACACTCCTGGTAGAAGGGAGGGAAGTCACATTTTTTGTGTGACTCAGAGGCATCACGGACCCTGGTACATCCCTCCAAACTGCCAGAGAACTCGGGGTCACCTGATTACATATTAGTGAAAGCAGCTAATTGACAGCTGTATCGGGAGCCCCTCTCACATAACATTGCAATAACTGATCCTGTTTCAGGATTAACCCAGAAAAGCAAAATTGTAATTTCTGCAAAATGCCCAGTAAACCTCTTGGGCCAAGACCTTATGCAGCTATTTGGCATAGCAGTAGTTCCAACTATGCAGGGTATGGAAGCACAGCAACAAATTGATATTGAATTTCCCCTCTTTAGTCAATAATTTGTTGCACATAGTATATCTGTATTAGTATTATCAAATGATTATCATGTACATATCAAATGTCCACGACTATAGAGCTGAATTATATATTTTTTGCATAGTGTCCTTAATACCTGTCCTAGAATAGGCATTTTGCCCACTTACTTAATATAGGCATCTCTTGTTTTTGTATTTATATCTGAAATATGTATCTAAATATATGTTAGAAATTGTTTTATTATTTATTATAGAGGCTTAGCATGATTCTCTGAACTTGGAAAGACAAAGGACAAAAAATTTTTTGAAAATATTTTGACGTTTTAAGCTAATTTTAGTGTGTTAAAAATGTTTTATTAATGGAGTACAAGTTAAAATTGAGTAAATTTATTTGTAAACTAATTATTGTCTGAACAGGAGGTTTAGTATGTAATACATAAAGGAAATATTATTGAAAATGTATGCTATTTAAGAAGCTTGATAGCTGTTTATGACGCTGCTCTCTCTTTAACTTTCAGTGTTCAGTTGTCTTAATTGGTTAATTAATTGATATGTGCAATTGAATGATTGAAGTGGTTTTTTGTATTTAAACGATGATATTTTCTTACTTGAATATAACCTGATGAAGCGCACTGGGCTGGTGCGTGAAAGCGCTCGTTTTTCTTTTTATAATAATAATTCAATCGTTGGATTTTAAGCCGTGGTGGTTCCTTGCAGTTTTTCTTCACTTTCCTAGCCTTGGCTTCTACGTTGGAAGGAACCTTTGAATGGTCGGTGTTTGCTTGCTGCTGATACTACTAATTTTCTTGTTTCTCTGCTTACCTGACCATTACATGATGGATCTACCTAATATTGAGTTGGACTACAATCCAGCAGGTACAGGCGGTACCAATAGTTGGAATAGTCTATTCCACCAACGTGACAATCCTCTGCTTAACCTTGACATACAGAGTAAGACTTCCAATATGGTTACCAATAACATCGAGAACTTGCAAGAGTTCTATGTGTCACTGAGAGCCTTGGAGAATGATTTATACAAACTTCATAGGCTCATTTGGCAAAGAAGGCATATGGAAGCATGCCTTCATTTCAAGGTAATTCCGCGTGGCATGCGTGTTTTATGCATGCCAAGCTATGGGGATAGCCATACCGAACTGTTACGGAGATGGCAGCAATTAAACATTGAGTTTGGCACCAAATATATACATCTACTGATAGACTATTTCTCCTCTATAGAAGCGGAATTGGTCGCTAAAGTGGAGGAGCAATACAACTGTTTAAATATGAATTATCAAAGTGAGTTTTGTGTCTCCAAAGTTAATGGTACATGTAAGCAGCTTATGCAGTATAGCAATAGGCTTGAACAAATCAAGCTTAAAAAACTGCGACGAGACTGTCAGGATTTCCAGATGGGCCGTATTTTTATTTGGCCGAGAGAAAATGGGCGTGAACCGGAGCATATGCATACCTCAAATACATCATTGAAATCAACAACTGAGTGTGCTATACATACTGACCATTTGGCTGAACCCCTTATGCATAATGAATCTTCAACTGATATATCGAACAGTGGGTTACCATCTACTACTGTTTCTATTCCGTGTAATCAACAATGCTTACAAACTAAAGAAGGACTGGGGGCAAGACCAAAAACTGGGACAGCTATTGACTCTCATTTGCTTCCTGCGCCTTTAAACTTCCCGCTGCCCTACAAAAGCAGAGCGCAGGCGTGCTCAACCAGCAGAGGCAGAGGGAAGAGAAAGATGTCGGGGGAAACACCGGAGCCAAGGAGGAAGGCCAGGAACTAAATAATTGGTTATTTTTTAACCTAGCCTCTAGAACTTTCACTGACGATGAGCAATTTATTTTGAACAAAGGATTGTCTTTTATCCCTTCCAAGGGGAGCACTCTTTCTGATACTTTAATAGCAGTACGTCTTTTTGCGAGGAAGGTGTCTCTTAAGGTACTGTTTACTAGTTCTATCAATAATGATTTGACATATGAATCGCAAGTGTATAAAAGAAAAAGTGGCTTTATGCCACCTATGCCCCAACTAGTTGATTGTTTTATACGCTCGTGTGAGCAGGATTTTTATTTATATTATAGAGAGAGCGTAAGCATAAGGATGTCTATGTGAATTTGAATCATGAGCAAAAATGTTGTTTGGACAGTCTTTGTAAGGATGATAGCATTGTATTTAAACCAGCAGACAAAGGTGGAGGGGTGGTTGCTATGGACACTAGTCTATATATTGAATTAATGCTAAGAATGCTAAGTAATCAAACAGCATATAAATTGATTGATAAGTCTAGAGTGGACTCTTTAATAAGAAATGTACACGATACTATCTATGACATGTTAATGACTAGATGTATTGATAAGTCATTATATGAATTTCTGATAATAGATTCTCCTTTGATTCCATTAATTAAAGGGCTTCCTAAAATACACAAAGGGGAAGATCCACCTCCCCTACGCCCCATAGTTTCCGGTAGACACAGGGTGACGGAAAATGCATCCATCTATATACAGTCCAAACTAGGGCCCTTGGTTCACTCCATCCCCACCATTTTAAAAGATACATATGGGCTTCTGTTAGATCTAGAGCATGATATATTCAGAAAAACTTATGCATGACACCTTAATGGTAACCCTAGACATTAAAAATTTATTCACAAGTATCCCCAATGACTTTGGCCTTGATGCTATAAGATTATGTTTACTCGAATATAGCACCATGAGTAATAACGACCAAATGGTGATTTGCGGCCTTTTGGATCTTGTGTTGAACAATAACATCTTTTTGTTCAATGATTCTGTCTATGCACAAACATGGGGAGTGGCCATGGGCACTCCCTGTGCTAATGCATATGCTAATCTGGCCATTCATCAATGGGAGAAGGAGTTCATTTTTAATGATGGAAGATTCAAGAATATCATCTTGTATAGACGGTTTGTGGATGATATTATATTATTTTGGAACAGTGATGAGAATTCGTTGCATGAATTTATAGCATACATGGAGTCCACTACCTCTTTTTTGAGTTTCACCTATGAATTTTCTGGATCTAGAGTGAACTTTTTAGATATTACCATTACTAAGGATACCAACAACACCATTATAACCTCATTGTATAGGAAGCCATGCTGGAGAAATAGTATCTTACACTTCGACAGCATGCACCCCCGTTATATTTTTCGGAACATCATAAAAGGTCAAATGTCTAGAATATCGAAACTTTGTAGTAATGAAATTGATGCCTTGAGGCTCATAGATTTTCAGAAAAATTGTTTTATAAATAGAGGATATCCATTAAACTTAGTGAATGGGCCAATAGGGACGTCATTGGAAGTTTCTATGCATAGAAGAGGAAGAATATATAACAATTATACTGATCTAAATAAAACACAGTTAGCTTTTGGACTCAAATACACAAATGATATAGATAATGTTATGTTGATTATAAAGAATAATTGGAAAATCTTACTTCCTGATCCTGGGCTATCACGGGTAGTGGGTGCTAAGCCTAATTTTAGGTTTAGCAATAGTCCAAATCTCAAGAAGCTACTATGTAAAGAAAAAATGGACCATAAAGAGTTGGATATCAGAGCAAGATATAAAAAGGGCACATATCCATGTAAAAAATGCTGTATATGTAAATATATATCTACAGTTCAAACTTTTGAAGCTCCTAATATAAATATAGCATTTGAACCAATGTTTTATGCTACATGTGACACTCAGAGTGTTATCTATCTAGCCACATGCAACTCATGTGAAGCCTACTATGTTGGGATGACATCACGTAGATTTAAAGACCGTGTCTACAATCACGTGTATGATATTAGGAAGGGGAACCTTACTAACGTATTGGCCAAGCACTGTCAATTATTTTCACAGCATGGGTTCAGTTTCAGGGTGATTCAAATAGTGAACCAGAATAAAAGAGAAGGAGATCATATAGGTACACTTGAGTTGCATGAACTCAAATGGATATTAAATCTTAGAGCCCACATAGAACCAGGTCTAAATTCTGCTCTCAGTATTAGACCGGTGCTTCTAGGGTCCATATGATGCTATTCTAATAGCACTGATCATCATCCTTATCCAATCATCCTGCTTGTAATAGGATGCATTTCCCCTTCCCTTCCCCCCTTCCCTCTCCCTTCTCCTTCCCTTCCTCTTCCCTCCCCCCCTCCCCTCCCCACAATTTCCCCTCTTTAGTCATTAATTTGTTGCACATAGTATATCTGTATTAGTATTATCAAATGATTATCATGTACATATCAAATGTCCATGACTATAGAGCTGAATTATATATTTTTTGCATAGTGTCCTTAATACCTGTCCTAGAATAGGCATTTTGCCCACTTACTTAATATAGGCATCTCTTGTTTTTGTATTTATATCTGAAATATGTATCTAAATATATGTTAGAAATTGTTTTATTATTTATTATAGAGGCTTAGCATGATTCTCTGAATTTGGAAAGACAAAGGACAAAATATTTTTTGAAAATTTTTTGATGTTTTAAGCTAATTTTAGTGTGTTAAAAATGTTTTATTAATGGAGTACAAGTTAAAATTGAGTAAATTTATTTGTAAACTAATTATTGTCTGAGCAGGAGGTTTAGTATGTAATACATAAAGGAAATATTATTGAAAATGTATGCTATTTAAGAAGCTTGATAGCTGTTTATGACGCTGCTCTCTCTTTAACTTTCAGTGTTCAGTTGTCTTAATTGGTTAATTAATTGATATGTGCAATTGAATGATTGAAGTGTTTTTTTGCATTTAAACGATGATATTTTCTTACTTGAATATAACCTGATGAAGCGCACCGGGATGGTGCGTGAAAGCACTCGTTTTTCTTTTTATAATAATAATTAAATCGTTGGATTTTAAGCCTTGGTGGTTCCTTGCAGTTTTTCTTCACTTAAATGGAGAAGAAGTAGAAAAAGTAGTCAGACAAATCATAGGACCAGATTGTCACATAATCAGTGGCTCCTGGAATCCCCGTGACGCAGAACACAAACCCCTCCCACATAGCAGCGCAGAGCTAGACAACAGAGTGAAAGGTCTTACGGATCGAGTCTCTGAGAAATGGAAGCCTAGGGCAGACTGGACTTGCATTAATCAATGCATCCATCAAGAAGGTGAAACTGTTGACAGATATTATGCTAGATTATTAGAGTGTTTTAATAACCATTGTGGAATGCAGGTACCTGAAGATCAAACACATGATTCCCCGTATGAACAGCAGTTAAAGAATGCATTTTTAAAAGGCAGTATTGCACCCATAAGCAGCTTTATTACAAAGCACATGGTAGATCATCGTACAAGTAGACTACAGTCACTACTTGAATATGCTAGACATGCCGAGAGGCATTTTAATAGCAAAAAGAAAAAGAAAGCCCAAGTATTTTCTGTAGAAGATGGAGCAGAAGTATGTGTAGTACAGTCTGAGAAAAAGGGCAAGAAAAATGCCCAGGGAAACAAACAATCTGATCAACGATCAGAGGACTTTGAAGGGCGAAAGAAAAGGGAGAGTGCTTTAAATGCGGTAAAAAGGGACACTTGGCAAGGGATTGCAAGAAAAACAAGAAGGCAACTATGGAAGATAAGGAGAGTGAGGACTGACTATATGGTAGTCAGGAATCACTAGAAGAGATAGTGGAGAAAGGACAAATGAGAATGTGATAGAGGGAGTAGAGGATGTGACAGAAGAAATAGAGGAAGTACATGAAGTCACGGATAGTGAAGAAAATTAAATTTTGGACTTAGCTTTATTCAGCTTGGAGCTCTATTTAGCAGACACAAAACCAGAAGTTACACTCCTGGTAGAAGGGAGGGAAGTCACATTTTTGTGTGACTCAGGGGCATCACGGACCCTGGTACATCCCTCCAAACTGCCAGAGAACTCGGAGTCACCTGATTACATATTAGTGAAAGCAGCTAATAGACAGCTGTATCGGGAGCCCCTCTCCCATAACATTGCAATAACTGATCCTGTTTCAGGATTAACCCAGAAAAGCAAAATTGTAATTTCTGCAAAATGCCCAGTAAACCTCTTGGGCCGAGACCTTATTTAGCTATTTGGCATAGCAGTAGTTCCAACTATGCAGGGTATGGAAGCACAGCAACAAATTGATATTGAATTTCCCCTCTTTAGTCAATAATTTGTTGCACATAGTATATCTGTATTAGTATTATCAAATGATTATCATGTACATATCAAATGTCCACGACTATAGAACTGAATTATATATTTTTTGCATAGTGTCCTTAATACCTGTCCTAGAATAGGCATTTTGCCCACTTACTTAATATAGGCATCTCTTGTTTTTGTATTTATATCTGAAATATGTATCTAAATATATGTTAGAAATTGTTTTATTATTTATTATAGAGGCTTAGCATGATTCTCTGAACTTGGAAAGACAAAGGACAAAACATTTTTTGAACATTTTTTGACGTTTTAAGCTAATTTTAGTGTGTTAAAAATGTTTTATTAATGGAGTACAAGTTAAAATTGAGTAAATTTATTTGTAAACTAATTATTGTCTGAACAGGAGGTTTAGTATGTAATACATAAAGGAAATATTATTGAAAATGTATGCTATTTAAGAAGCTTGATAGCTGTTTATGACGCTGCTCTCTCTTTAACTTTCAGTGTTCAGTTGTCTTAATTGGTTAATTAATTGATATGTGCAATTGAATGATTGAAGTGTTTTTTTGTATTTAAACGATGATACTTTCTTACTTGAATATAACCTGATGAAGCGCACCGGGATGGTGCGTGAAAGCGCTCGTTTTTCTTTTTATAATAATAATTAAATCGTTGGATTTTAAGCCGTGGTGGTTCCTTGCAGTTTTTCTTCACTTAAATGGAGAAGAACTAGAAAAAGTAGTCAGACAAATCGTGGGACCAGATTGGCAAATAATCAGTGGTTCCTGGAATCCCCGTGACGCAGAACACAAACCCCTCCCACATAGCAGCGCAGAGCTAGACAACAGAGTGAAAGGTCTTACGGATCGAATCTCTGAGAAATGGAAGCCTAGGGCAGACTGGACTTGCATTAATCAATGCATCCATCAAGAAGGTGAAACTGTTGACAGATATTATGCTAGATTATTAGAGTGTTTTAATAACCATTGCGGAATGCAGGTACCTGAAGATCAAACACATGATTCCCCGTATGAACAGCAGTTAAAGAATGCATTTTTAAAAGGCAGTATTGCACCCATAAGCAGCTTTATTACAAAGCACATGGTAGATCATCGTACAAGTAGACTACAGTCACTACTTCAATATGCTAGACATGCCGAGAGGCATTTTAAAAGCAAAAAGAAAAAGAAAGCCCAAGTATTTTTTGTAGAAGATGGAGCAGAAGTATGTGTAGTACAGTCTGAGAAAAAGGGCAACAAAAATGCCCAGGGAAACAAACAATCTGATCAACGATCAGAGAACTTTGAAGGGCGAAAGAAAAGGGAAAGTGCTTTAAATGCGGTAAAAAGGGACACTTGGCAAGGGATTGCAAGAAAAACAAGAAGGCAACTATGGAAGATAAGGAGAGTGAGGACTAACTATATGGTAGTCAGGAATCACTAGAAGGGGATAGTGGAGAAAGGACAAATGAGAATGTGATAGAGGGAGTAGAGGATGTGACAGAAGAAATAGAGGAAGTACATGAAGTCACGGATAGTGAAGAAAATTAAATTTTGGACTTAGCTTTATTCAGCTTGGAGCTCTATTTAGCAGACACAAAACCAGAAGTTACACTCCTGGTAGAAGGGAGGGAAGTCACATTTTTGTGTGACTCAGGGACATCACAGACCCTGGTACATCCCTCAAAACTGCCAGAGAACTCGGAGTCACCTGATTACATATTAGTGAAAGCAGCTAATAGACAGCTGTATCGGGAGCCCCTCTCCCATAACATTGCAATAACTGATCCTGTTTCAGGATTAACCCAGAAAAGCAAAATTGTAATTTCTGCAAAATGCCCAGTAAACCTCTTGGGCCGAGACCTTATGCAGCTATTTGGCATAGCAGTAGTTCCAACTATGCAGGGTATGGAAGCACAGCAACAAATTGATATTGAATTTCCCCTCTTTAGTCAATAATTTGTTGCACATAGTATATCTGTATTAGTATTATCAAATGATTATCATGTACATATCAAATGTCCACGACTATAGAGCTGAATTATATATTTTTTGCATAGTGTCCTTAATACCTGTCCTAGAATAGGCATTTTGCCCACTTACTTAATATAGGCATCTCTTGTTTTTGTATTTATATCTGAAATATGTATCTAAATATATGTTAGAAATTGTTTTATTATTTATTATAGAGGCTTAGCATGATTCTCTGAACTTGGAAAGACAAAGGACAAAACATTTTTTGAAACTTTTTTGACGTTTTAAGCTAATTTTAGTGTGTTAAAAATGTTTTATTAATGGAGTACAAGTTAAAATTGAGTAAATTTATTTGTAAACTAATTATTGTCTGAACAGGAGGTTTAGTATGTAATACATAAAGGAAATATTATTGAAAATGTATGCTATTTAAGAAGCTTGATAGCTGTTTATGACGCTGCTCTCTCTTTAACTTTCAGTGTTCAGTTGTCTTAATTGGTTAATTAATTGATATGTGCAATTGAATGATTGAAGTGGTTTTTTGTATTTAAACGATGATATTTTCTTACTTGAATATAACCTGATGAAGCGCACTGGGCTGGTGCGTGAAAGCGCTCGTTTTTCTTTTTATAATAATAATTCAATCGTTGGATTTTAAGCCGTGGTGGTTCCTTGCAGTTTTTCTTCACTTTCCTAGCCTTGGCTTCTACGTTGGAAGGAACCTTTGAATGGTCGGTGTTTGCTTGCTGCTGATACTACTAATTTTTTTGTTTCTCTGCTTACCTGACCATTACACGATGGATCTACCTAATATTGAGTTGGGCTACAATCCAGCAGGTACAGGTGGTACCGGTAGTTGGAATAGTCTATTCCACCAACGTGACAATCCTCTGCTTAACCTTGACATACAGAGTAAGACTTCCAATATGGTTACCAATAACATCGAGAACTTGCAAGAGTTCTATGTGTCGCTGAGAGCCTTGGAGAATGATTTATACAAACTTCATAGGCTCATTTGGCAAAGAAGGCATATGGAAGCATGCCTTCATTTCAAGGTAATTCCGCGTGGCATGCATGTTTTATGCATGCCAAGCTATGGGGATAGCCATCCCGAACTGTTACGGAGATGGCAGCAATTAAACAGTGAGTTTGGCACCAAATATATACATCTACTGATAGACTATTTCTCCCCTATAGAAGCGGAATTGGTCGCTAAAGTGGAGGAGCAATACAACTGTTTAAATATGAATTATCAAAGTGAGTTTTGTGTCTCCAAAGTTAATGGTACATGTAAGCAGCTTATGCAGTATAGCAATAGGCTTGAACAAATCAAGCTTAAAAAACTGCGACGAGACTGTCAGGATTTCCAGATGGGCCGTATTTTTATTTGGCCGAGAGAAAATGAGCGTGAACCGGAGCATATGCATACCTCAAATACATCATTGAAATCAACAACTGAGTGTGCTATACATACTGACCATTTGGCTGAACCCCTTATGCATAATGAATCTTCAACTGATATATCGAACAGTGGGTTACCATCTACTACTGCTTCTATTCCGTGTAATCAACAATGCTTACAAACTAAAGAAGGACTGGGGGCAAGACCAAAAACTGGGACAGCTATTGACTCTCATTTGCTTCCTGTGCCTTTAAACTTCCCGCTGCCCTACAAAAGCAGAGAGCAGGCGCGCTCAACCAGCAGAGGCAGAGGGAAGAGAAAGATGTCGGGGGAAACACCAGAGCCAAGGAGGAAGGCCAGGAACTAAATAATTGGTTATTTTTTAACCTAGCCTCTAGAACTTTCACTGACGACGAGCAATTTATTTTGAACAAAGGATTGTCTTTTATCCCTTCCAAGGGGAGCACTCTTTCTGATACTTTAATAGCAGTACGTCTTTTTGCGAGGAAGGTGTCTCTTAAGGTACTGTTTACTAGTTCTATCAATAATGATTTGACATATGAATCGCAAGTGTATAAAAGAAAAAGTGGCTTTATGCCACCTATGCCCCAACTAGTTGATTGTTTTATACGCTCGTGCGAGCAGGATTTTTATTTATATTATAGAGAGCGTAAGCATAAGGATGTCTATGTGAATTTGAATCATGAGCAAAAATGTTGTTTGGACAGTCTTTGTAAGGATGATAGCATTGTATTTAAACCAGCAGACAAAGGTGGAGGGGTGGTTGCTATGGACACTAGTCTATATATTGAATTAATGCTAAGAATGCTAAGTAATCAAACAGCATATAAATTGATTGATAAGTCTAGAGTGGACTCTTTAATAAGAAATGTACACGATACTATCTATGACATGTTAATGACTAGATGTATTGATAAGTCATTATATGAATTTCTGATAATAGATTCTCCTTTGATTCCATTAATTAAAGGGCTTCCTAAAATACACAAAGGGGAAGATCCACCTCCCCTACGCCCCATAGTTTCCGGTAGACACTGGGTGACGGAAAATGCATCCATCTATATACAGTCCAAACTAGGGCCCTTGGTTCACTCCATCCCCACCATTTTAAAAGATACATATGGGCTTCTGTTAGATCTAGAGCATGATATATTCAGAAAAAACTTGCGGCATGACACCTTAATGGTAACCCTAGACATTAAAAATTTATTCACAAGTATCCCCAATGACTTTGGCCTTGATGTTATAAGATTATGTTTACTCGAATATAGCACCATGAGTAATAACGACCAAATGGTGATTTGCGGCCTTTTGGATCTTGTGTTGAACAATAACATCTTTTTGTTCAATGATTCTGTCTATGCACAAACATGGGGAGTGGCCATGGGCACTCCCTGTGCTAATGCATATGCTAATCTGGCCATTCATCAATGGGAGAAGGAGTTCATTTTTAATGATGGAAGATTCAAGAATATCATCTTGTACAGACGGTTTGTGGACGATATTATATTATTTTGGAACAGTGATGAGAATTTGTTGCATGAATTTATAGCATACATGGAGTCCACTACCTCTTTTTTGAGTTTCACCTATGAATTTTCTGGATCTAGAGTGAACTTTTTAGATATTACCATTACTAAGGATACCAACAACACCATTATAACCTCATTGTATAGGAAGCCATGCTGGAGAAATAGTATCTTACACTTCGACAGCATGCACCCCCGTTATATTTTTCGGAACATCATAAAAGGTCAAATGTCTAGACTATCGAAACTTTGTAGTAATGAAATTGATGCCTTGAGGCTCATAGATTTTCAGAAAAATTGTTTTATAAATAGAGGATATCCATTAAACTTAGTGAATGGGCCAATAGGGACGTCATTGGAAGTTTCTATGCATAGAAGAGGAAGAATATATAACAATTATACTGATCGAAATAAAACACAGTTAGCTTTTGGACTCAAATACACAAATGATATAGATAATGTTATGTTGATTATAAAGAATAATTGGAAAATCTTACTTCTTGATCCTGGGCTATCACAGGTAGTGGGTGCTAAGCTTAATTTTAGGTTTAGCAATAGTCCAAATCTCAAGAAGCTACTATGTAAAGAAAAAATGGACCATAAAGAGTTGGATATCAGAGCAAGATATAAAAAGGGCACATATCCATGTAAAAAATGCTGTATATGTAAATATATATCTACAGTTCAAACTTTTGAAGCTCCTAATATAAATATAGCATTTGAACCAATGTTTTATGCTACATGTGACACTTGGAGTGTTATCTATCTAGCCACATGCAACTCATGTGAAGCCTACTATGTTGGGATGACATCACGTAGATTTAAAGACCGTGTCTACAATCACGTGTATGATATTAGGAAGGGGAACCTTACTAACATATTGGCCAAGCACTGTCAATTATTTTCACAGCATGGGTTCAGTTTCAGGGTGATTCAAATAGTGAACCAGAATAAAAGAGAAGGAGATCATATAGGTACACTTGAGTTGCATGAACTCAAATGGATATTAAATCTTAGAGCCCACATAGAACCAGGTCTAAATTCTGCTCTCAGTATTAGACCGGCGCTTCTAGGGTCCATATGATGCTATTCTAATAGCACTGATCGTCATCCTTATCCAATCATCCTGCTTGTAATAGGATGCATTTCCCCTTCCCTTCCCCCCCTTCCCTCTCCCTTCTCCTTCCCTTCCTCTTCCCTCCCCCCCTCCCCTCCCCACAATTTCCCCTCTTTAGTCATTAATTTGTTGCACATAGTATATCTGTATTAGTATTATCAAATGATTATCATGTACATATCAAATGTCCACGACTATAGAGCTGAATTATATATTTTTTGCATAGTGTCCTTAATACCTGTCCTAGAATAGGCATTTTGCCCACTTACTTAATATAGGCATCTCTTGTTTTTGTATTTATATCTGAAATATGTATCTAAATATATGTCAGAAATTGTTTTATTATTTATTATAGAGGCTTAGCATGATTCTCTGAACTTGGAAAGACAAAGGACAAAACATTTTTTGAACATTTTTTGACGTTTTAAGCTAATTTTAGTGTGTTAAAAATGTTTTATTAATGGAGTACAAGTTAAAATTGAATAAATTTATTTGTAAACTAATTATTGTCTGAACAGGAGGTTTAGTATGTAATACATAAAGGAAATATTATTGAAAATGTATGCTATTTAAGAAGCTTGATAGCTGTTTATGACACTGCTCTCTCTTTAACTTTCAGTGTTCAGTTGTCTTAATTGGTTAATTAATTGATATGTGCAATTGAATGATTGAAGTGGTTTTTTGTATTTAAACGATGATATTTTCTTACTTGAATATAACCTGATGAAGCGCACCGGGATGGTGCGTGAAAGCGCTCGTTTTTCTTTTTATAATAATAATTAAATCGTTGGATTTTAAGCCGTGGTGGTTCCTTGCAGTTTTTCTTCACTTAAATGGAGAAGAAGTAGAAAAAGTAGTCACACAAATCGTGGGACCAGATTGGCACATAATCAGTGGCTCCTGGAATCCCCGTGACGCAGAACACAAACCCCTCCCACATAGCAGTGCAGAGCTAGACAACAGAGTGAAAGGTCTTACGGATCGAATCTCTGAGAAATGGAAGCCTAGGGCAGACTGGACTTGCATTAATCAATGCATCCATCAAGAAGGTGAAACTGTTGACAGATATTATGCTAGATTATTAGAGTGTTTTAATAACCATTGCGGAATGCAGGTACCTGAAGATCAAACACATGATTCCCCGTATGAACAGCAGTTAAAGAATGCATTTTTTAAAAGGCAGTATTGCACCCATAAGCAGCTTTATTACAAAGCACATGGTAGATCATCGTACAAGTAGACTACAGTCACTACTTGAATATGCTAGACATGCCGAGAGGCATTTTAATAGCAAAAAGAAAAAGAAAGCCCAAGTATTTTTTGTAGAAGATGGAGCAGAAGTATGTGTAGTTCAGTCTGAGAAAAAGGGCAAGAAAAATGCCCAGGGAAACAAACAATCTGATCAACGATCAGAGGACTTTGAAGGGCGAAAGAAAAGGGAGAGTGCTTTAAATGCGGTAAAAAGGGACACTTGGCAAGGGATTGCAAGAAAAACAAGAAGGCAACTATGGAAGATAAGGAGAGTGAGGACTGACTATATGGTAGTCAGGAATCACTAGAAGGGGATAGTGGAGAAAGGACAAATGAGAATGTGATAGAGGGAGTAGAGGATGTGACAGAAGAAATAGAGGAAGTACATGAAGTCACGGATAGTGAAGAAAATTAAATTTTGGACTTAGCTTTATTCAGCTTGGAGCTCTATTTAGCAGACACAAAACCAGAAGTTACACTCCTGGTAGAAGGGAGGGAAGTCACATTTTTGTGTGACTCAGGGGCATCACGGACCCTGGTACATCCCTCCAAACTGCCAGAGAACTCGGAGTCACCTGATTACATATTAGTGAAAGCAGCTAATAGACAGCTGTATCGGGAGCCCCTCTCCCATAACATTGCAATAACTGATCCTGTTTCAGGATTAACCCAGAAAAGCAAAATTGTAATTTCTGCAAAATGCCCAGTAAACCTCTTGGGCCGAGACCTTATGCAGCTATTTGGCATAGCAGTAGTTCCAACTATGCAGGGTATGGAAGCACAGCAACAAATTGTTACTTTTGCAGTGCGATCGGAAGGTGAAACATTTTATTGGTACAGCCAGGACTTGGTTATGACTGGTCCAGGGGCAGTAACCGAAGAGCTGATGAACATAGCCATCAGCAAGTTCCCCTCCCTTGACATTGATAAACAACATTTGTTGCACTGTACTTTGTATTATTGTAGCACATCAGGACCTAATAAAGAATATGAGCAAGAGTTGTTTAGAAACCGTGCAAACAGGTTAGTATTACATAATCTATACTGGGACATAAAAGGGAACAGTGTAGTTAGCTGTTCATTACCCCAGGAGTTCTTTGCACTTTATAAATCTAATCGATTACCACATGTAAGATTAACTAAGGACAAAAATGTAAAATGGGCAGACCTAGGAGAAAAAATCACGAGATGGGAAAAACAGACAGAGTTTGAACTGTCAGAACAGGGAGTACAAAAGCAGAAGTTAAATTGGATAACACAGACACACCCAGCTGTACACTTGCAGTCTAGCGAGGACAGCTGATTAGCACTCTTATCAGAAGAGGAAGAAGATGCCTTACAAAGCATACCAGAAACTCTCTGGTCAACAGGCAAATCAGATGTAGGACTTATTCGTACAGCAGGACCAGTTACTATCACGCCAAAGTCAGCATTTAGACTGCAAAAGAGACAGTATCCCTTAAGAAAAGATGCAGAAGTAGGAATCAAACCTATTATAGCAGATTTACTTAAGGAAGGAGTACTGGTGGAATCATCTGATTCACCATGTAACACACCCTTATTTCCTGTTAGGAAAGCAAATGGAGAATGGCGTATGGTCCAAGATTTACAAGCTGTAAATGACGCACTAATACCAAGGGCACCTACGGTGCCAGATCCACACACCCTGTTGAATGATTTGAAACCTCAACAGAAATATTTTTCTGTGGTAGATATCAGCAATGCATTCTGTTCGATACCGATACACCCTGACAGCCAACATTGGTTTGCATTCACATTTCAGGGGAAAAGGTATACATACACGTGACTACCACAGGGATATTGTGAAAGTCCAACAATATTCTCACAAGAGATGGCAAGCAACTTGATGGGATTTACCCCACCAAGAGGCAGTCAGATTTTACTTTATGTTGATGACATATTGCTGGCAGCCCCCAACCAGCAAGATTGTAAAGAGGATACCGTAGCATTGTTACAATTTTTAGCCACTCAGGGACATAAAGTAAATAAAAATAAATTGCAGCTTTGGTGAAAGCAAGTTAAATACCTAGGATATGTAATATCCAAAGAGGGTAGAACATTAGATGAGGACAGAAAAATAGTGACTTTACAAGCACCGAAACCTACTACCAAAAAGGAAATTATGTCCTTCCTGGGTACGACCAATTTTTGTCTGAGCTGGATCCCAATCTATGATTTGGAATCTGCACCTCTGACTAACTTGATATACAAGAAGCCTATGGCAACACAAGATTTATTACAATGGACACCAGAAGCAGAATCTGCTTTCTGCAAATTGAAACAGTTGATAGCATCCTCATTAGTTTTAGGATTACCAAACTATCATAAATGTTTTTTCCAAACTGTAGATTGTAAGCAAGGTTATATGACATCAGTGCTAATACAACAGCATGGGGACAAGCAACACCCCATTGCTTACTATTCATCACAACTGGACCCAGTGGCACAGTCTTTACCCGACTGTGTACAAGCAGTAGTCGCAGCTGCAATGGCAGTGCAGGCTTCGGCCTCAGTAGTGTTGTTCTACCCTCTCACATTGAGAGTGCCTCATGCAGTCACGATTATTTTACTGCAAGAAAAAGTAGCATATCTTTCTCCTGCTAGGCATCTTTCCTGTATGACTATATTGTTGAGCCAACCCCATATGACAATTGAACGATGCACAACTTTGAATCTGTCTACCTTGCTTCCAACTCCTGCAGATGGCACACTGTACAGCTGCCTGCAGGAGATTGAGCAAAAGACACTGCCTAGAAAAGATCTTACAGATGTCCCCTTTGATGATGCCGAGGTGACATACTACATGGACGGCTCATGCAAAATGGGTCCTACAGGACAGAACCTAGTAGGATATGCAGTAGTCTCTGATACTGAGATTGTAGAAGCAAAATCATTACCACACAACTTATCTGCACAAGCGGCAGAGCTGATTGCCTTAAAATGGGCATGTACCTTAGCAAAGGGTAAATGTGTGAACGTTTTTACTGAGAGCCAGTACGCTTTCTCTACTGTACATGTTTTTGCGCAACAGTGAAAAAATTGAGGAATGATAACATCTACTGGTAAACCAATCAATCATGCACAGTTTATTTTAGATCTTTTAGAATCTATTCAGTTACCTCAGAAAGTAGCTATTTGTAAATGCATAGCTCATACCAAGCAACAGGATAGCATTTCAAAAGGTAATGCAAGGGCTGATACAGCTGCAAAGCAGGCAGCTTCAGCTTCAGAAGTATTTCTTTTGAATGAGGAATTACAACCTTCTGAGATTTTAGACTTAGAAATGTTAAAAACAATGCAGACACTTACTATGCAAGTTGAGAAACAAAGATGGATAAAACGAGGAGCAATTCTCAAGGAAGGGCTGTACATCTCCAAAGAGGGAAAACCGGTATTGCCATCTAACTTGTTTAGATATGCAGCTTTGTTGAGCCATGGGCAATGCCATGTCTCAACAGGGGGGATGGTACAGTTAGTGAACTGAGTGTTCACAACATATGGATTTATAAACTACACAAAAAATTTTTGTTTATCATGTCACGTTTGTAATAAACATCATGCACAAGGGGCGTTGAAGCCCAAGCAAGGGAGTTTCCCTACACCACCATATCCGTTCCATACTATCTGTATGGATTTCATAGTACTGAACAAATGCGAAAATAAGAAGTATTGTCTTGTCATTGTAGATATGTTTTCCAAATGGGTGGAAGCTTTTCCGACCAAAAATCCAGATGCAGCTTCTGTTGCAAAACGCCTTGTTAAAGAAATTATTCCTAGATTTGGCATACCGGAAAAGATCGACAGTGACAATTGCACACATTTTGTAAACCAAACCATACAACAATTGAGCTAGTATTTTGGGATTTCTTTAAAAAATCATTGTACATATCACCCTCAATCTGCAGGATTGGTAGAGAGGCACAATGGGACATTGAAGAACAAGTTAAGGAAACTTATCGAAAAGACACATAGAAATTGGGTGTACTGTCTGCCCCTGGCACTGTTGAGCATGATAACTGTTCCAAATGCAAAGGGATTGACTCCTTTTGAGAAGTTATTTGGACGAGCGTTTTATATACCTCAGTGGAAACCTCTCATGCCCGCAGACCAGGAAGCCGACTCTACACTTGCTGAGTATATGAGGAAATTTTTGAATTCTAAACACCTTTTACAGCTTAATTCTGTTTCAGATAAAGAACAAACCAGAACATTGGAAGCAGCAGTAGTCCTAGGCATGTGGGTCTGGGTGAAAGTCATCAAAAAGAAAAACTGGACGATGCCGAAGTGGGAAGGGCCATACCAAGTGCTACTGTCAACACCCACTACAGTCAAGATCGCGGAGCGTGCATCCTGGATTCACCTGACACACTGTAAACTGGTTAAAAACTTTGAGCTAGATAAAAATCTTGTTACTGTTATACCACAAGAGTAAAAATGACAAAATCCAGAGCAAACAGGAATGCAGAACAACCACAGAAGTATTGCATGATCATCCTGTTAACTATACTGGTGACATTGATCTTTTTGTTGTGGCCTTTCCTTTTTCCAGCCACACAAGCTGAACTGAATAAACGCGATGCGTTACTTATAGACTGGCACCCGAACTTTAACACTTACCAAGCAATTAAATATGTATATGCTGAGACTTTTAATGTTTCGAATTGCTAGATTTGTACAGCCTTACTGACAACATACGGGGGAATACTAATGACTGCAGTTCCCCTAGGGGTCAATGAGACCTTCGAAAATTTGATTTATGACACCACAACTGTTAAATCACAAGATAAAATAGCATTGCACTTGTCTGTTCCACAGAAGGGAAATGTGTGTTTTTACAAAAATGATACTGTTCAGGTGGGTTGGAGTAATTGCAATGTGACACTTCCTTACAAATGTTACACTAAAGCAAATAATGCAGTTTCTTATTGTAATACAAACTATGATTCATTTCTTGAATTGATGCATAAAACAATTAATGAAGTGCAACATAATGATGTTCTTTTTAAACAACTGTCTATAATTAATAGGAAAATGTTTCATGCAGGGCAAGTATATATTAATAGCAAGGCTACTACTAAGGTAGAGAATTGTTATTTTGTGTGTGGCAAAAAGGCATACAAATGGTTACCTGAGAATTGGTCCGGCAGTTGTTTTTTGGGTTACCTGGTTCCGGCCATACGACACACTGCAGTTTTGCCTCGAGGTAAAATTCAAAATGCACGAGAGGTCACCAAGAAACCTGTCAGGAAACCTGAGAATCCAGTGGGACAAATTGAGGCAGGCTGGAGAAACCATCATTCCATGGGCGATAAACTGACACATATGGACTTGAGTGATACTGTTATATCATGGGCAGGCATATTACCAGCTTATGGAGCAGTGAAATCAATTTGGGAGCTGAGAAAACTGTCTAAACTCCTCGAAGTAGTGAGCAACGCAACTTTTTCCGCTCTCGAATTAGTAACTGATGAACTGAATGCTATGAGAACTGTGGTGCTTCAAAACCGCATGGCTCTTGATTTCACCCTAGCGGCGAGAGGTGGTACGTGCACTTTAATCCAAGAAGAATGCTGTTCATACATTCCTGACAACCAGCACAAGATAGACAACCATCTTGAGGTGATTCAGCAAGTGTCGGCCATGACCAAACCAGGCCAAAACCCACTGATGGACTTTTTCCAGAAATGGTTTGGGGGGGTGCCATCCTAATGAACATCTTGATTGTCGTTTGTGTAGGTATGCTCCTGTTGGGAGTATGTGTTTGTTGTGGCATCTCCTGCATGAAAAGATTGATCAAAGATTTTATAGACCTGTCGGTTTCTGAAACCTTATATCAAAGTACTGAATTTGAAGAACTGTTAAAGACTGAAATGCTTTCATAAGTTAAATTGAATGACTCTCTTAACTGTAAATCCTGAATGGAAGAGGTTGAGAAGAAATAAACCGTTTATGCTTTTGAAAGTAGAATAAAAGTATTAATAGGGGGGAAATGTTAGAAAAATATGTATTAATGTGTGTATTAGTGCTTTTAGAAAGCCCAAAAGGGTTAACACATTTATTCTATTTCATACTGCATAAATCCAAATAAACTGTGAATGCTTTCTGACCTTGTATTTTGTCAGCACAGCTAAAATCTTGTTTATGTCTTAGGAAATATACTGAGAAGCAGATGATTTTCTGCTAGGTCAGGAAAATAATGAATAGAACAATACTGCTTTCTATAATGTTATTAAACTTAGACAATTAGCCCTGTCTGTGCTATGAGAACATACACAGCTGCAGGAAGAATAGATAAGTAGAACAAAGACAGCTTGAAGAATATGAACTATAATCTCTGTTTGCTTTGTGCTTGAATAAGCACAGTACCTTGAAATGTAACACAGCACTGTAGAAATAATTGTAACTAGCTAGTGGTCTTCGAGGCCATGTTATCTTTCAAGAAAAGTTTCTCATAAATCTAGGAATGTAATGTAATATCAGCAGAAAATATTGATGTGAAAAACAATATTGTAGGCTTGTATTTGATTACATCAGCTTCAGAAGGCAATGTCTTGTAAAACAGTATAAGAATGGCTTCATTTCCTGTTACAAACCAGACAAACTCTGTATTTTTGCATGCATGTTTTTGTCTCCTTGCTGCAAGAATTAAAGTGCCTTAACCTGAACCTTACGTGTATTGGTCTTTGAAGTTTTTTCCTTTGACATAACCACAATATAAGAATTACTTTTCTTTTTACTTTTGCAGGGGGGCAAGTCCCCCTGCACCTCCCTTCTGTGGGCACTGCACCCCCCCACCCCCCACTACTTCAATAGACCAATTCTGAGATTGCATTATACATGTATCAACTCTCTCAAGTTCCTATGTGTACACTTGAAAGATGTCTTTGTAAAGAGTTTTAGTAAACTGACTTTCTTATGTTCCCATGTGTACATTTTACAGAGGTCTTTTTAGAGTTTTAAAAGCTTTTGGATGGAACCATTTGTGCAAATGGATATAGAAAACATTTTCATAAAAATGTCATTTTACCTGCTACAAGCTGGCATCTTCCTCACATCATTAGGAATTTTCCATTTTCACAATTTCTAAGATTGCAGTCTATTTATAATCAAGAAACTACATTAACACAGAACATAAATGATTTTAAATGGAACTTTACAAGATGGGGTTTCAGTACTGGTCTCCTTTACTGGGCCGTTCATGCCTGTGGTTCAGAACCTTGTGGTGAACTGGTACATGATACCTCCAATAGGGGGAGTAGGGAGAAGAACATTACTGTTTGTTTTACCATGCTGGCATTTCACAGCCAATGATAGCACTTTTAAATCCATTGTCTCTACATACCTTCCATTCATTTATGGTAAAGGTAGGTGCCTGGCCAACTTTTTTAATAACTCCAAGAAAAGTCTGTTTAGATTAAATATTTTAGTCTTTTCTAGTCCTGCACCGCCGAGGGGCTATCCCCCCCATGAATATTATACTCACTGTGGTAAGGCTTGCTACACTAAACATTTACTTCAGTCAATAGTAGCAAAACCTTTGATATTAGATCACTAATTACCCATCAGAGGGACTGGATTATTTACATGGTTATCTGCCAAAGTGGAGCATTTTATTTCTTACAGACCTCCCACCCCTGGAAATTTAGAATTGCGCTGCATGTCAGTGAATTCAAGGGCAGAATAGACAGCAGTGCTTTATATCAACATTTGTCTCTATATTCGCAAATGCATTTTACTTTCATAGGTATTGAATGACTTTTGGGTACTATGGTAATCCCCACAAATAAACATAAGTAGCTAGACTCTAAATTTATGCATTAGATTTTTTCTTAAAGAGCACTTAAACTGTCTGGTTTAAATGATTCTTTATGGTGGTAGCAGTTTTAGTTTTTTAGTATACCCCATTAATTTCAGGGCATTTACTGATGTGTAAACATCTCCATTCCATTTTCTTGGTGAGGATAATAACTGCTATCAGATTGGTTTACCAATTTTGGAACATTATATTCTTATGACATTAAATATCAAAATATGTTTATATATAATATTTAATTTTATCAGTTGGATTTCTTTTTTTTTTTTCAAAACAGGTTTATTGTTTTAACATACAAGAGAAATATCATAACAATTTTATACAAGTAATTAAAAATAGATATGATTATAACATTCAACAAAACAACTAAAGTATTTACAAAGACATCCACTACAATCAGATCAATTAATTAAACTAAAATACCATGCTATTGAAATTAGGATTTTTTTAACAAGTTTTGTAAATTATCCCATACAATATAATAAGATGTTTTTCTAGTTGTTCTTGACCTAATTGTGTTTATTTCCATATGGCACACTATATTCATAACATTTTTAAATTCATTGAACGAAGGAGGTGTATCTGAAATCCAATTTCTGGTTATTATTTTCCTAGCCACTGCTAGAATAGACCATAACAAGGGAAGCTTAACCTTTTAACACTTTGAGGTACAGGTGTGTTGAATAATATAAGAGATTTAGAAATAATGAAATTATCTGTAAAAGAGCCTGCAAAAATTCATTAATTGACTTCCAGTATTCTTTCAATTTTATACAGTCATAAAACATATGAGCCCAGTCAGCATTAATTTCTACATTACATCTCTTACATAGATTATCTTTATTATTTATTTTATTCATCATCAAAGGTGTATAAAAGATCTATGTAAAATTTCCATGTATAAAGTCTCCAGACAATGGAAGACGTAGTTCTATAGGCAGATTCCAATATATATTGTTTATCTTGTTGATTTGGTGGGTCCCCATTAATAGAAGTGAAATAATTCCAGTATGTATCTACACTGTAAAAAGTTTCTTGTCTGATAATTTTATGTATGTATGAAAGTTTACCTTTATCAGTAACTTTATGTTGTAAATTTAATATCAAGTAATCAATCAGTGTTGGAATAGATTCTTTAACTGTTATAGACATTAGATCTTTTTTATTAATGAGATGTTGTCTAAAGGTCTGAACCTCTAACCAGCAAGTTTCTCTTAGATCAAATTCTTGTTTTAAGAAATCTAGATTTTTAACTTTATTATCAGATATCAACTGATACCAGTACTTTAGATCATTATCTATAGCTAAATGAGTTCCTTCAGAAGTAGATGACAAAAGCATACCCTGAGTATACATTATAGGGAATATAATAAAATTCCATTCCCTATACTTAGGGTGCATGAATATAAAGTTACGATAGCTAATAATAATATTTAATGGGTAACAAACCATATGTTTAGGTGTAATAGGTGAAGTACAAAATTCCTTTAGTAACCATAACATGGAGTTATTTACAATCATATTTTTATGTGTTAAGGAGATTTTCATGAAGTGCATACTAATTAGCTCCCAATAATCTTTCCATTTTGACATATGACTGATCTATTAATAAAGTAATAACTTTTACAATAGAAGAGATAGTATATAAATTAAAGTCTGGAAAAGAAATACCCCATTGAGACCAGCTATTAGTATGTTTCTTTAATGCAATCCTAGGTCTATTAGGTGCCCATAGGAAATTTAACATTAGTGTATTCAGTTTCTTGATAATTATTTTTGTAGGTGGAAGTATTATTGATTGTATTAAGTATAAAATCTTGGGGAATATTATCATTTTCATAATTGTAAGTCTCTCCTCCATAGTAAAAAACATATTATTCCAGGTATTAAAAAGATTTTGTATATTAAGAAAACAGGTATTATAATTATTATATATAATAGATTTAATATCTTTAGATAGTATTATACCTAAATAAGTTATCTGACCTGAATTGGGTACATATTTAGTAAAATCACTAATGAGAATATTTTTTCGTGTATATATAGGTAGTATTTTAGTTTTTTTTTCATTGAATATTAAACCAGAAATACTTTTAAAATTCATCATTTTATCAAATAGAGATTGCATAGAAGAATTAGATCCTGCTGATGTAATTAGAACATCATCTGTAAAAAATTGAATTTTGGATGTTGTATTTTCATCTATTTCAAAACCCTCTATGTCAGTACTGTTTCTAATCAAATTAGCCCAAGGCTCCATTACTAAAGTGAATAATAGTGGAGAAAGTGGACATCCTTGTTTTGTACCTTTAAAAATGGGTATTTTTTGTGAAACATATGTTCCTACCTTAATATAAGCCAATGTTCCTTTGTATAAATGCTCAATTAGATTTACAAATGCATCTGAGAAGTTTGTGCACTTCAGTAAGGTAAACAGATAGTCCCAACTTACTGAATCAAATGCTGAACTTATATCAAGACTAATAAGTGTTAAATCTTTCTTTTTCCTATTTGCAAAATCAATTAATGTTAAAGTTCTTCTTATATTATCAAAAGTATTTCTATTTACAATGAAGCCTGTCTGATCTATATCTATAATGCCGGGGATGATTGTCTTCAATCTATCAGCAAAAATACTCATAAACATTTTATAATCAACATTAAGTAATGAGATGGGCCGATATGAAGTACATCTAGTTGGATCTTTATTAGGTTTTAAAATTGGCGAAATAAATGTATATTGCCAAGATGGGGGGGTTATTAACTCAGTTTGGGCCAAAATAAAAACCTTATGTATTAATGAATATGTACTTTTAGAAAGGATTTTATATATCTCTGGAATAATACCATCATTACCCAGTGCTTTGTTTGATTTAAGCTTATTTATTTGTGTAATAACCTCTGTATATGAAATACTTTTGTCCAATAGTTTAATCTGTTGTTTATTAAGCTTTTTATTCATGTTTGTGGTTATAAACTCCTTTATTTTATCTTTAGGTTCCATGTTAATGTTATTATGGTTAATTTTGTGAAAGTGATTTCTAAATTCATCTAGTATTTCTGGTATACTAGAAACATTCTTCTTTTCCTTAGAGAAAAGATTTCTTTGATATGGTTTTGTTTATTCAACCTTTTGTTTTATTTTTAAGTCTATGTAAGTATTTGGGGCTTATTGAATAAGACAAAACTTGTATTCTCTAAAGTTATTTTAACTTTATGAGTTAAAATTTCTTTGTATTTCTCATTTAGTTTGTTTATTTCTTCAATAACTTTCTTGTCCATAATATTTTCTTTATTATTATGTTTATAAGAGTCTAATTTACATTGAATATCTAACAATTCCTTATCCCAAGATTTCCTTTTATTATTATACCATCTGATACTTTGTCCATATAGATATGATTTTAAGGCATCCCAAACATAGACAATGGAGACTTCAGGAGTATTATTTATATCTAAAAAATGTTTTACTTCTGAAAGTATATATTCTTTATAGTCTTTTAGTTGAGCTAAGTATGCTGGTATCCTTTTGATCTGAACATTATGAGTATTTTTTATCATGAATTCAAAAACAATTGAATTATGATCAGATACAGGACATGAAATGTTTTTGGAATTAATTAAATCTGTTACCATCTGGTTAGAAATAAAGACCCTATCTATTTTTGAATAAGTTTTGTATCTGTTAGAAAAAAAGGTGTATGATAATGATTTTGAATCTATCTGATTATTAATATCATTCAAATGATAAGAATTAGCAAAATCATTTAAATGTTTTGCATTAGATGTAATTCTTCTTTTTCCTATAGTGGAAGTATCACTTTCATGTAGTATACAATTAAAGTCACCAGCTAAAATAATATCTCCTATAGAGAATGATATGATCTTATCAAGATGATGTTTCACTGTATTAATACCAATTCCAGGTATTCAATATACATTAATTAAAGTGTAAGGGCCAGATTCAGGAAGGCTTACATGGAGTTCAAGAGTAGTGTAAGCCTCCGTGTAAGCCTCCCGATTCAGGAACAGCCCAAATCTCCGTGTAAGAGACAGCTAACACGTCTCTTACCGGACTGGTGGAAATGCTCAATACCTCATTTGCAGCTTAAAGATATGCAAATGAGGTATTTGAGCGATCCACGAAGCCGAAACCAGTCCGTGTAACGGACGTGTTAGCTGCAGAAATGTACTCAGCTGACAACTGAGTACATTTCTGCAATAAAACGGAGCTATGTCAGCACCAAATAAAGGGTGCATATGTTTCATGAAGCATGCCAATGGCCAAATATGTGGCCATTGGCATGAAAAAGTGTTGCAAAAATAAGTTATATAACTTTTTTTTTCACGGGATTTCTGGGTTTAACTGCAGCGCACCAGCAAACGGGGTGCGCTACCTAAAACTGAAAACCGAAGCTTATAAGCCCACAATTGTGGTATTTATGTATTGCATGTAATGTCAATGGAGGGACTTGCAGACCAAAAACTATATGGCCTCCGTTCAGTGGTTGTCAAGGGGGGGAAGCTCCGTGTAAGACATGTAACTAGTCATTACTAGGCAATCCTAGGTAAATGAGGGTTACAATACTGAATCACACTGCCACATAGGTAATGAGCACTTTCTGAGTAGTGTAAGAGTTAGAGAAGGGGGAGGAACAGAGTAAGAGGTAGGTGACATCACGGGGGGGGGGAAGGATAGCAATAAATGTACCAGATTGGAGGGCAATGTAAGGTAAGAGATGACAGACAGACAGCAGGGAGGGAGGTGTGTCCCAACAGAACACTAGGAAAGTCAAGAAATTGAGGGTATACACTACCCCTATACTCAAAGTTTCTTGAAATACGTGCATGCGCGCGTGTGTGCGCGTGTAAGGCAGGTTCAACATGTGGGAGCGTGTTGCAAACCGTTTACAACGGTTTGCGCGGGCGTGCACATGTGTAAGGCAGTGTGTGCACGTTTTAGCATGAATCAGCCTAGTTCACACGGTGTAAGGATGTGCGCGCGCGTTTAAGTGACTGTGAGTGTGTTTAAGCTGGTGTGCACATTGCTCCCCTGCAGGAAACAGAGAGGAAACAGGAAACAACCAAAATACACGGAAACTGCCAGAGGATACTGCTGGAGTTAATTGATGGAAACATTTAGAAGCAGGCAATTACACAAGCAGACTAGAAGCCCAACCCAGCACTTAAAAGACTGCAATGTGCAGTGCAGGCTGTTTCTCACAAGAGATAATGCCAGAAACTAAGCTATCAGAATTGAAAACTGAAAAAAACTGAACTCAGAGCAGAAATGCTAGGGGCTGCCATAGCTATTATAATCAGGCATAGGCGAATTGCTGAGGGTGGTGACAATGCAGATGCTGACCGACAACCCAGAGTGAGGAGAAGGAGAAGAGTATACAGGCCCAGGGTCACCTACCATGGGTTACATGAGCTGGAGATAGTAGAGCGCTACAGAGTGGACAGAGACCTTCTGCAGCAGATTGTTGAGCTGTGCAGGCCACATCTCACACACAGAACCAACAGAGGGAACCCATCCCAGTGGAAACCAAGGTATGTGTTGGCCTAAGAATACTAGCAACAGGTACCTTCCAGAGACCAACTGGTGATATGATGGGGATATCACAGGCATCAGCCTCCAGAGTACTGCACCAGTTCCTGGATGCCATGTCAGCACATGTCGGTGATCATATATATGTCCCTAATGACCGTGAGGTTGTGGCCAGCAATATGCGTCTCTTCCAGCAAATAGCGGGTTATCCTGAGGTGCTGGGTGCAATAGACTGCACGCACATACGCATCAAAGCACCAGCCGGTGAGCCGGGTAGAGCCTACATTAACCGCAAGGGATACCCCTCCATCAACTGCCAGGTCGTGTGTGATGCCCAGGGCATAATAATGAATGTGTGTGCTGGCTGCCCTGGGAGCTACCACGATTCCCATATCTGGCATCTGACGCAGCTGTACCAATCATTTGCCAATGGGGACTTCCCACACGAACACCTAGTGGGGGATGCAGGTTATGTACTTGAGCCGTGGCTGATGACACCCATCAGAAATGCACACACACCTGAACAGGAACGCCATAATGAGGCACACGCACAAACACGTAATGTCATAGAGCATGTGTTTGGGCTGCTCAAGTCACGGTTCCGGTGTCTGGACACATCTGGTGGAGCCTTGCAGTACACACCAACTACATGTACCCAAATGATCATGATATGTGCTATGCTACATAATATGATCCTGCGGAAACAGCTGCAGCAGGACCAGCACAGGGCTGGGCCAAACATCCCCCCACCATTGCCAAGGCCACCACAGGCAGGAGGTGACTCAGAGGAGGAACAACCTGACCTTGTCCCAGTAGGCAGAAGGAGGTGTGCCCAGTATGCCCTGGCCTTGGCAAAGAGGCAACGCATAGCACATACACTTGGTCAGTAGGAACACTGGGATTGATACCCTCTCTGACTCACTCATACAGTAACAGGGATGCCTAACATGACACAACCTGCTTCCAAACATGTACAGGGAGTGTAGTATGTGCATTTGACAGAGGCGGCCCTGCAGCACAACCTGAGGCATGAATGCCATGTGTTAAGTAATGTAATATCATGTACCATATGCACACCTGAGGACCCCAACTAACATCCACCCTCAACAATCATAAACCACAAAAACACAAACCCACCTCATGGGTACCACAAGGGATAGGAACCTAGATGTAATGCTACCCAATGCCAGAAGTATAAACATCAAGATGCATGCAGTGTAAACACACACAGTATAGAGAATGTAGATATCAGTGCTGTAATAGAAAACAGGTTCAAAGCCCACATCATCACCCTGACACTACCAGATCACACCTCATACAGTGATGTACATGAGCAAAAACATGGAACCAGATAAAAATGAGGGTGACTAGCAATAAATGGCATGGATAACCGCACACCCATGTTTGTACCACAACAAGAAGCAACATGGAATAGCCATGGTCAAAAACCAATGGCTAAAACTGACTACTACTATATAGCTTGCTGCAGACCACTGTCCTAATAGCAGGAACTGCCCCAGGCCTATGTTCATAGGTTCATAGGTTCATACTAGGCTATCTGCCCTAGGGCATTTATAAGCCTAGCCCAGAGTTTTGTGGCTTCTGCCACCCCTTCAATTTGATGGATAATATGCCCATTATTTTGCTGTGCCTCTGTCAAGCAGTGATACTGAGGTTATCCCTGGGGTATACCTGCAATCTCCAATCCATTGGTCAAGATCTCACTTGAACAAAGCCAGTGAGGTGCTCAGCCTCACATGTACCAGGATGTTGTTCCACAGCATAGGGACTCTCTGGGTGATGAATCTGTCCCTCCAGCACATCCTATTAATATCTGTGTTTAGGTTTAAGTCTCCTGCCCTTGTAGTCCTGATGGATGTAGAGGTCTTGAGGTGAAGCATGTTCATTAATTCTGGGATGGACATAGCCTTGTATGTCAGGCACAGGTCACCTCTGAGCAGACGGTAAGCAACTGAATACAGCAGGAATTCCTTCAGTCGGGCAGCATAACAAATATGTTTGAGACCCTTTCACCTCCTGTTGAGGAATTTGTGGGCCCATCCAATTGCCGTAGGTGTTGGGTCAGATACATTCTGAATGGGGCATTGTATGCAATCATTGGTCTGATGAGTGATGAGTACAGGGGAACAATGACCTCCCCTGATCTAGATGTGAATCCCTGCATGATGAGGTGGCCAATGTAGAAGGTCTTCCAAACTACCCTGGCAATGTGAGTGTCAAACAAAAGGTTACTGTCAACCTGGGTGCCCAGGTCCCTGATAACCTCCTCTGTGCTTAGAGGATTGCCACCTAGATGGGAACTAGTGGTAACCTTGTTCTTCCTGAAGGGTATGGCTATGCATTGTTTAGTGTTTAATGTAAGGCCATGGCTCTGGCACCAGTTATCCGTGTCTATGAGACCCTTCTGAAGGATGTCTGTGTCAGATGGGTTTCCAACTATGCTTCCCAGTTTGCATTCATCTTCAAACTTTGTCAGCCATAATCCTCCTGTGTTTGCTCATGCATCTGAAAAGTAGATGCTGAACAAATGTGGGCCCAGGACTGAGCCCTGTGGGACACCACTTGTGACAGCTCTGGAGTGTGACATGGCACCAGCAACTTTGACCCTGTGTGTGCTGTCACTTAGCCAGTTTGCAACCCATGCTGTGATGTATGGGTTCACAATTAAGCAGTGATGTTTTCAATGATACCTGAGTGGGGATTGTGTCGAAAGCCTTTGCCAGGTCAAGGTAGGCTGTGTGGACTGCCTTGCCCACGTCAATGGCCTGGGTGACTGTCTTGAAAAAGTCAACCAAGTTTAAAAGGCATGATCTGCCCTTGACAAAGCCAAAGTGGATTGGATCCAATGTCTGTAGGTCCCCTATGTCTTCATTTATAATTCCCATTATGATCCTCTCCATAGCTTAGCAGAACAGGCTTGTCAAGCTGATGGGATGGTAGTATCCGGGGTTGGTGGAGGCACCTCCTTTGTGAAGTGGGTCCACCATTGCCATATGCCACTCCTTGGGCACATATCCTGAGGTGAGGCTAAGATTAAACAGCTGCCCTAACTGCGGGTGTAATTACTCATTGAGTTCATGGAGCACACAACTGGGGACACCATCTGGTCCCATGGATAAAGTGTTTTCCGTCTTGGATAGAGCAGTTCCCACCCCAGCATTGGAGATGTTTGGGGGGCTACAATCCTCTGGTGTAGATACTCCTCCAGTTGGGGGGAGAAATCTGCACTGAACCTGACAGCCAGTATGTTGGCAATGTCTGTAGGTGCAGTGATATCTACATCATTCCGAACTAATTCTGAGCATATCTGGGAGTTCCCTCCCAGGTTTCAAACATAGGCCTCATGATTGTCCCTTGAGTCCTGAGTGGGTTTACTCACAAAACTTGCCTCGGATGATTGTATGGGGGAACCCAGTGTCTTACTCACAATGAGCAGGGGTGTCTTACGCTCTATCTCGTAGTAGCTCCTTCCTTGTGTTGTAGAGCTTGTTTATGGCTAGGGTCAACCAGACCAGATGCTTGCCTGTGGTACAAAGAGTCTTTGTTTTGTCTGGGATTGCCTGATCCATGCAGTCCTGGAGGTGCTGGTAGAAGGCATTTGTAAGTGATACAGCGGCTTGGGTAATGGTGTCCGCTGGCTTGGGGGCCTTGAAAGAGACCACACCAGTCCTTAGAAATGTGAAGTCGGCATTTGAGAAGGTCTTCACTGTTTGTTTTTCTATCTGGGGTTTGTGTGGGATGTGGACTCCCACTGAGAGTAGTCCATGATCTGATCTCACCAATGATATGTATACTTCTGGTGTTGAACAGTGTGACCCCATGTTCGTGATGATGAGTTCTAGTATGTTGTCTCCACTTGTGGGGATGATGACCAGTTGTTCCATGGCATTTGAGTGTATGAACTCTTGGAACCTTTGTGTTACAGTGTTGTGGCTTGCTTAGTGATCCCAGTCTATATGTGGATAGTTGGAATCACCCAGTAGGATGGTGTTTGGAGATACATTTATTCCCTGCAGTGTTTTCAGGATAGCTGTGTGAGGTACCTGAGTTTGAGAGGGTGGCATGTAACATGCTACAAACTGCAGAGCAGTCTTGCTTATGGTCACTGGCACCTGGATGGTCTCCGATGCATTGTGTGTTGCCACCAACCATGAGGTGAGGGTGTCCTTGATGAATATGGACACCCACCATCCTTCTTGGTGTTGTCCGGATTCTGGTGCCGGAACGCATGATATGAGGTAACACCCGATAGTGCCGAGGTGCTGTTAGAAGCTGTGAACCAGGTTTCAGGCACAGCACAGACATCAATGTGCTACAGACTGAGAAGGGCATACAGTGTGTGCAGCTTGAGGTTGAGACCTCTGGCATTGAGCAGCATTACCCTTAGTGCCTTTCCTTTACTGTGTTCTAGGGTGGTAGGTGTAGAATCTGAATCTTGCATAAAAAAGGCACAATGGGGGTGACAAGAGCATCATCCAAAATCCGGAAGCCCAGGGGTGACAGGTGCAAGCCGTCCCTTGCAAATCACCGTGCCCTGTCCAGCATGTCATCCCAGGCAGACAGACATTGGACCCCCTTTGAATGACACCATAGTTTAAGCAAAATATTACAGCTGATCATCTTGTCTCTGTTTATGTGGCATCATACTTGGTGAAGGTAGGATACTGCTGAAGGTCAGGGTCACCACCTGCCTGGCCTACATAATCAGAGGGATCCTCTATGTCTTTTTCCATGTAGTCCAGGGAGGTACATCTCAGGTCGTTCACACCAGCATGGATAATGACTGGGTCAGACTTGTACTTGCAGTTGAGTGACCTGAGTGCTTGCATTATGTGGTGGATTCCAGTGCCCGATAGGCAGCTTACTGTGACCTCCTCCATACCCAATCTGGTGAGTGGGACGTCAGTGTGTCTGACTATGGAGTCACCTATGACAAGTGTGTCTGGCATTGTGTTTGGCCTTAAGGGCTGTGACTGTTTGGCACACCGACTCTGTGGTCAATGTGTTGCATGTGCTGTGCCCTGTGGAGGCAGTTGTGTGAGTGTCTGCTGTGGTGGCCACTGCCGTTTTGGTAGAATTCTGATCAGAGCCTCCGAGTATGTCTCTGTGTGTCTATGTGTATGATCTTAAGTTGTGATAGTGCCATGTGAGACTGGATTTGTGATGTGTGTGGTTACCTTCACCTTCTCTCTGGTCTTGCTAGTCCTATGTTGAGAGAGCTCAGCCTCCACTTTGGCTATATAGTTGCATCTCTCACATGTATGTGTGTTTTATGGGAGAAGGAGAGGGTTGTCAGTGTACATGAGGCAAGTGTAACATTGCCTCAATATTCCCAGGTTCACCAGCTGAGCAGGAGAGGACACTAGCAACTGATCCCTAGACATGCTAGAAGGAATAGACAAAACGATGTTGGAATACAGGGAGATATCAAGCCCCCCCAAACCACATCATAGTGTTTGATTGACAATACCTACACATACACCGGTGTTTCATAGTGTCATAGTCTACTACTAGGCTATCTGCCCTAGTGCATGTATAAGCCTAGCCATAGTGATGTGGATATTGCCACCCTTATAGTGGTAATAAGTGTACAGAATAGATTCTGAATATTGTGCCTCTGACTTAGTAGTGACACATTATGACCCCTTATGTAATTGAATAACATGACTGTGCCTCTGTCTAGTCTGTGCCTCCGTCTCATATGCAGTTGTCCAGATGTCTCCTGAAGAGAGTCAGTGAGGGACTCTGTCAAACATGAACTGGGATACTCTGCTAGAGTGTGAGATGCCTCTGAGTTATGACTCTGTCCCTCCAGCATGTCCTATACATGTATGTGCTGAGGTTCAAATCCTCAGCTCTCATGGCTCTGGTGGATTTGGATTGCTTGCAGTGGAGCATGTCCACCAAATCCTGATTGGACATGGTCTTGTATGTCAGGCATAGGTCACCTGTAAGTATGTGGTATGACACTGAACAAAGCTGGATTTCCTCTATTCTGGAAGCATATGACATGTGTTGAAGAACCCTGATCTTCATGGTAGGTACTTTTGGGGTGTCTCCAGCTGTTGCAATTGCTGGGCGAGGTACATACCATATGGGGCTTTGTATTCAATCATGGGCCTGATAAGTGAGAAGGATAGTGGAACAATGACCTCCTATGATCTTGATGGAAAACCCTCCATGATAAGGTGGTCAAGATAGAAAGTCTTCCTAACCACCTTGGCAACAGGGGTGTCAAAAGAGATGTCACTATCTACATGTGTCCCCAGGTGTCTGATTTGTTGTCTGTGCTCAGTGGGTTGCTGTCTATGTATTGATCTGTGGGTACTTTGTTCCCCCCAAAGGGGATGAATACACATCAGTTGCATTCAGTTTCAGGCCATGCGTCTGGCCCCAGCTATCTGCCTTTGTGACGGCATTCTGTAGTATGTGTGTGCTGGCTGATGTATTCACTATGGTGCCTAGGTTGCAGCCATCTGCAAACTGTGTCAGCCACAACCCCCCTATGTTTGCTTTCACATCTGAAAAGTAAATACCAATTAAGAGGGGTCCCAGGACACATCCTTGTGGGACACCACCTGTGACTGGCTTCGAATCTGACAAGGCACCTGCAATGTTGACTTTATGGGTTCTGTTTCTTAGCCATTTTGCAACCTATCCTGCGACATATGCTGTTATATGTCAGCTGTTGAGCTTGGCTATGATGCCTGAGTGTGGTATTGTGTCACAGGCCTTAGCCAAGTGCAGGTAGGCTGTGTGGACTGCGTAGCCCTCATCGATGGCCCTACTGACAGTTTCATAGTAGTTAACTAGGTGCAAAAGGCAGGATCTGCCCTGTACAAAGCCGAACTAGGTGGGAACAAGGGTCCGTAGGTCAGTAATGTGTCTGTGTAAGAGCTCCATAATGACTCTTCCCATATCTTAGCAGACAAGGCTGGTTAAGCTTGTGTGGTGGTAGTTGCCATGGTCTGTGGAGGCATCTCCTTTGTGGAGTGGGACCACTGTTGCCGTATGCCAGTGTTCAGGTACATATCCTGTAGCAAGACTAAGGTTAAATAGCAGTTGTATATACGGGTCCAGCCCCTTCTGGAGTTCACATAGCATGCAACCGGAGATACCAGCAGGTCCCATGGATGCTGTGTACTTGTCTTTGCTGAGTGCGGCTCTCACATGGATATCCAAGATGACAGTGAGGTTACATACAGCAGTGATAACTATCTTCTTTTGGGGGTGAGGGAGGGGGTAAATCGCACTGAAGCTGTCCGCCGGAATGTTGCCAATATCTGTCAGGTCACTGGAATATATGTTGTTGTGTACCAACTCTGAGCATATCTGAGGGCTCACAACCAGGTGTCTGACATAACTGAAGAAAGCAGTGTGGTTACCTTCATTGTCTTTGGTGATTTATGTCCCCAGGTTGACCTTGCATGTCTTTATGAGATAATGTAGCTTTCTACTAGTGCTGATCACAGCTGTCTTCCCTTTTGGAGATGTAGTTCTGTCTTGCATTAGTAACCCTAATCTGTCATACAGTTTGTTTATGGCTGGGGTCCACCAGACAGGACACTTTCCCTTTGTGGAGAGGGTCCTGTTTTTATTTGTGATTGCATGGTCCATGCTGTCTGACATCTAGCTAAGGGGAGGTCATTGTGGTTCTGCAGTTATCTTTCATCGGCATTAGAAATGACCACAACAGCCCCTGTGGGGTGTACCTCATGCAGACACATCCAGCACCTGTAAAGTCCACAACAGTACCTCACCAGGAGTATGACAGAGCTGGAACACATGTAATGTGTAGCCTGATTAAACAGAGTGCAGCTCCACACACTGCCATGCTGTCCACCCAGATGCAAGCTGTGCCTGATGTAGAAAGCCATGTCCAAGCTGGAATCAATGCACATGCTGCACCTTGTACAATCTGAATGGCAGGGAGCTATGCACATGAGGGACCTGAACCCCAGCACTGACATATTCAGGACAGGCTGTACTACATTATCCAAAACACAGAAGCCACCCCCATGCATGAGTAAACTACCAGTACAGGTTGTCCGTAGAGACACTCGTTGAGCCCCCTCAACAGGAATCCTAATGAGTGGATGGGAGATGGGAGGTTTACCCTGGGTATCAATGTTATGTCACAGGTAGACAGAGGCACAGTATACTAAACAAGACATATGTCATGGCAAACTACACTTACAATGTGCTGATGAACAAACACACTCTCCGACTAGCATTAGAAATGGCCTAGGGCACATCGGCAGTGTTTGCCAATGTACACCCATGTTGTGGAATACACAACTGATGTTGGATGAGGCTGTTGTAAGTAGTTCACATCTGAACATAATGCAACATGGTCAGATAGGTTCATAGGTACATAGGTTTATACTAGGCTATCTTCCCTAAGGCAGGTATAAGCCTAGCACAGAGTTCATTGGCATACACCACCCCTTATATGGAAACAGTACTGTGCCCATTATTATGTCATGCCTCTCTCCAGCAGTGACACAGTGACGATCCCCAGGTTAAACGTATGACCTTCCATCCACAGGTCAAGATACCTCTTGAACACAGCCAGCAAGGTGCTCTGCCTCACATGGACCAGGATTGTATTCCACAGCATAGGGAGTCTCCGGGTGATAACTCCATCCCTCCAACATGTCCAACGTACATCCCTACTAAGGTGTACGTCACCTGCACTAGTGGTTCAGGTGGATCTGCCGATTCTGAGGTGGAGCATGTCCATTAATCCCTGTTTGGACATGGCCTTGCATGTCAGGCACATGTCACCTCTAAGCAGACGGTATGTGAGTGAATAGAGTGGGAGTGTCTTCAATCTGGCAGCATATGACAGCTGTTGGGGTTCCATGATCCTTTAGGTGGGGGACATTCAGGGTGTCTCCAATTGCTGTAGATGTTGGGTGACATACAGCCAGAATAGGGCATTCTACTCGATCACCGGTCTGATAAGTGAAGAGTACAGGGAACAATGACCCACTAGATCTGGATGTGAATCCCATCCTGATCAGGTGGGCAATGTAGAAGGTCTTTCTAGCCACCTTAGCAACGTGAGTCTCAGAAGAACGGCGACTGTCAACCTGGGTCCCCAGGTCCATGATAACCTCCTCTGTGCTTAGAGGATTGCCACCTATATGGTAGCTTGGGGTTACCTTGCTTTTCCTGAAGGGTATGTCTACACATGTTGTGCACTTTGACTTCAGGCCATGGCCCTGGCACCAGCTATCAGTTACTGTGAGTCCCTTCTGAAGGATATCCGTGTCTGATGCACTGTACACTATGGCGCCCAGTGTGCAGTCATCTGCAAACATTGTCATCCAAAGTCCTCCCATGTTGGCCTGTACTTCTGGGAAGTACATGACAAACAATGGGGTCCAAGGACTGAGCCCTGTGTGACACCACCTGTGACCAGCCTGGAGTCTAACATAGTGCCAGCAACTCTAACCCTGTGGGTCCCGTCCTTAAGCCAGTTTGCAACCCATCTTGTGACATATGGGTGTACATTTCAGTTGTTAGGGTTTTCCACAATACCTGAATGGGGTATTGTGTTGAAAGTGTTTGCAAGGCCAAGGTAGGCTGTATGGACTGCCTTTCCCCAACAATGGCCTAAGTGACTGTTTTGAAGATGTCAACCCAGTACAAAAGGCATGATCTGCCCTTGACCAAGCCAAAATGGGATGGGTACAATGTCTGCATGTCCCCCGTATCTTTGTTTATGAGCTCAATTATGATCCTCTCCATAGCTTTGCAGACTAGACTTGTTAAGCTTATGGAGCAGTAATTACCAGGGTCTGTAGAGACACCGCCTTTGTGCAGATGTGCACAACTGGATCATAACCAGGCTGTTGTGCACACTATGGAAATGTAAAGCGGTGATAGGACTAAAGCCCAGGATACTGACCACCACAGTGAAAGTACTGAAACACTACACTATACAGTGCTATAGTGTTAGGTCAGTATGAACGGATGTTGACAATTGTGTGCAAAGTATCCCATGCAAAACCTGCAGGCACAGTATACTCCCTGTTTTGTTCACACAAAAGCATTCGACAGTAACTACACAACATGGCACAGAACACACAACCATAAACTGGAGGTATTTGTTGAAGGTCACACTCATCCACAAATGTGATGGGCTGCAGAGTTCAACATATGTAAAGCCCACACTGGGCATGCTCACACACTTAGATAAATGAGACATCTTTCACACAACATGCCATGGGAAGGCTGAACTGGGCATGCTCACACACTTGGTCCAAATGTTACTCCTAGCAACTGTGAAAACACACCAGAGGATGCTCATTTCCCTTTCTAGACACTGATCATGTAAGCACCCTATAAGTATATCGGAGAAAAGGAATCTCTCAGTAAACTGAATAGCGCGTTCTGCTAATGCGTCTGTCATAACATAGTTAGGTAGGGGTTTGAATCCAGCAGGTGGCAAGTGTGTGTGAAGGGGGGGTAAGTGTGTATGAAAGCAACATCCCTTTTGGCAACTGGAAAAACACACCACAGGATGATCATTCCACTTTCTAAACTCTGATGATGTCAGCACCCTATAAGTATATCAGGGGAAAGGAAGTCTCCCAGAAATGCGAATAGCGCGCTGCGTTAATGCGTCCGTCTTTAGTGTCATAACATAATTAGGTAGGGGTTTGAATCCAGCAAGTGTGTGTGAAAGGGCGTAAGTGTGTGTATGAAAAAAACATCCCTTTTGACAACTGGGAAAACACACCACAGGATGATCATTCCACTTTCTAAACTCTGATGATGTCAGCACCCTATAAGTATATCAGGGGAAAGATCATCTCCCAGTAATGCGAATAGCGCGCTGTGCTAATGCGTCTGTCTCTAGTGTCATAACACAGTTAAGTAGGGGTTTGAATCCAGTAGGTGGCAAGTGTGTGCGAAGAGGGGTAAGTAAGTGTGTATGAAAGAAACATCCCTTTTGGCAACTGGGAAAACACACCACAGGATGATCATTCCACTTTCTAAACTCTGATGATGTCAGCACCCTATAAGTATATCATGGGAAAAATAGTCTACCAGTAATGCGAATAGCACGCTGCGCTAATGCGTCCGTCTCTAGTGTCATAACATAGTTAGGTAGGGGTTTGAATCCAGTAGGTGGCAAGTGTGTGTGAAGAGGGGTAAGTGTGTATAAAAGAAACATCCCTTTTGGCAACTGGGAAAACACACCACAGGATGATCATTCCACTTTCTAAACTCTGATGATGTCAGCACCCTATAAGTATATCAGGGGAAAAGAAGTCTCCCAATGATGCGAATAGTGTGTTGTGCTAATGCGTCCATCTCTAGTGTCATAACATAGTTAAGTAGGGGTTTGAATCCAGCAAGTGTGTGCGAAGGGGGGGGGGGTGAATGTGTATGATTGATATATCCATTTTGGCAACTGGGAAAACACACTACAGGATGCACATACCCCTTTCTAAACGATATCACAATTATGTATGGCTTTTGATTACAGACATGCCACGTGTGTTTTGCACACACAGAATGCCCATGTGTGTGGGTTGTCACTCACAATAATGCATGACATTGATTAAACAAGTTATGGCAATGCACACATGATGTATGTGTGTACCAAATACACATATGTACCTGTGACCTTCAATAGTTACCATGTGTGATGCCTGCCACATGTGAATACATGGTATTTGCACAGGGTAACATTATGACCGTGGTCTTCTGTGCAGGTGCAGCATGTGGGATGTGTATATACAGTGTGAGATGTAGATGCTATCAGCCTAGTAGTGAGGGATGCACACCTGGTCTGGGGCATATAGTCTACATGTTGTTGATGTACAGGAGCTGCATGTTTTCACCTGTTGTGGGAGTGGTAAGACAGTATTCCATAGCAATGCAGTGACTGCATGCTAAGAACCATTCAGCTAGGGTGTTGTAGCTACACTAATTCATTAGCATTCAGTAATTTGTCAGAATCCCTGGTGAGGGTCTGATGCCAACCAAGGTCAGGGGTCTACCAGCCTGTGTCACTTGCTCAGTGATCCCTTCCATGTTCCCTATCATGTATCCCAGTGAGGGACATCCCACATCAGCTGTGGTGGCATGGACAATGACTGAGTCATATGTGTCCATGCATCTGACTGACTTGTATGTTTGTGTTATGTGGTGAACCATAGTGCCCCATGAGCATATCACTGTGACCTACACCTTTTCCAGCCTGGTGAGCATTGTCTCACTGTACTGGACAATAAAGTACCTAACACAACTGCAGCAGTAGTGTTGTATAGCTGTACAGACTGTGCTTGTTTGACACACAGGATTTGTGTGCTATGTGTTATGCGTGCTGTGTGCAGGCCTAATGTATGCCTGTGTGCCAGCTGCAGAGATGTCTGCCAGTCATGCAGGATGCTATCCTTAGGCTTCATAACTGACCTGTTGTGTTTCCATGCTTGTATTGCTGTCGTGTAGGTCCACATCAGATTGGTATTGCTGTCACTGTAGTATTTCATGCCACCAGACAGGTTATGCCAGTACTGGGTTCAGAGTGCTTAGTCCACAGTTTGGCCATGTGTTTCCATCTCATACATGTGATGTACATCCATGGGTAGGGGATAGGGTTGACTGTGTACATGTGGCAGCTGTGACATTACTACATGACACACATATTCCACAACTGTACCATAGAGGTGACTGACAACTGACCTTTGCACATGCTACCATAGTATTGAGATTACATTGGTGATTAACAGCACATAGGGACAATGGTGATAAAGATACATAGGTCCATAGGTTCGTACAGGGATGTCTGCCCAGGGCATGTATCCACCTAGCCAGAATGTGTGTGCCTTTCAACATGCATTGTGAATCTGTCTTGCTATGCCCTTTTCCAAGGTTAGTATACTGTGCCTCTGTCTCACAGTGACACATAAGTGATACCCAGGGTAACCCTACAATGTCACATCCTGTCATTAATATCACTCTTGAAGATAGTCACTGAGTCAGTCTGCCTAACCTCTATTGGGATAATATTCAGGAATGAAGGGAGCCTCTGAGTTGTGAATGTGCCCCTCCAGCATGTCCTATGTATATCACTCCTGAGGTTCAAGTATTTCCAGCGTGTATCCTGGTGGGATCTGGATATTCTGAGATGCAGCATGGCCATTAAGTGAGAGTATGACCTGGTCTTCTATGTCAGGCACAGATTGCCTATGAAGAGGCAGTATGTCACTGAGTAGAGCTGCTGTTACTTTAACCAGTCAGTATGTGGCATCTGTTTGAGCCCTTTGATCCCCTTGTCGAGGTACATATGTGGTATCTCCAGTTGCTGCAGGTGCCTGGTAAGGTGCATGCCGACAGGTTCATCATAGTCAATTATGGGCATGATGAGGGATGAGTAAAGGGGCACAATGTCCTCCCCTGATCTACATGTGAATCCCATGATGATGTGGCCCATATAACATGCTTACCTAACCACTTTGTCCATGTTGTTGTCAAATGGTAGAATGCTATCAACCTGTGTACCCCAAGGTCCATAATTCCTTCGTCTGCACTTAATGGATTAACACATATGTGGTACGTTGTGGTCACTTTGTGTTTGACAAAGGGGATGACTATACGCTTTCTGTCATTCACGTTGAGGCCATGACTGTGGCACAAGTCGTGTGTTTGCAAGAGTCCCTTTTGGAGGGTGCGTGTGTTAGCTGGTGAGTTGATTATGGTGTCCGGTTTGCAGTCACCTGTGACTTGCTGAGCCACAGTACTTCCATGTTGGCCTGTACCTATGATAAATATATAATGAAGATGACAGCTCCCAGGGCTGTGCCTTGTGGGACACCACTTGTACCAGGTTGGAGGCTGACATGGCTCCAGCAATTCTACCATGTGTGTTCTGCCCTTGAGCCACTGTGCAATACCCATAGTGACATAGGGGTTAATATGTACACTGGTGAGCTTCCCTAGAATGCACAACTGGGGTATTGTATCCAAGGCTTATGCAAGGTTCAGGTAGGCTGTGTAGACCTCCTTCCCCTTGACAGTGGCCTTGGTGACTGTTTCAAAGAAATCAAACAGGTTTGATAGGCAGGATTTGCCATTGACAAAGCCAAACTGTGTATGGTGACATGTCTGTAGGTCCACAATATCTAGATATGTGAGGTTCATGATGATCCTTGCCATAGCTTTGCAGACAAAGCTAGTCAGACATATGGGTCGAGTAGTGTCCAGGATCCGTGAAGGCACCACCTGAATGTTGAGGGACCACTGTTGCTGTATGCCACTCTCTGGCCACATATCGTGTATTAAGGCTGGGATTGAACAGTGGTGTTATGTCTGGGTGTAGCTCTTCTCATGGTTCATGTAGGACACAGCCTGGGACACTGTCTGGTCCCATTGATGCAGTGTTTATTGCTTTGGGAAGGGCATCTCTTACCTGAGCATCTGTGATGTCAGGGGGGGCAGCACTGTGCCGCAAGACATATTTGCCCTTTTGGTGTGGTGGGGGGAGAAGGCAGCATTGAACTTGTCCACTAGGATGATGGCAATGTCTGTGTGTTTTGTATTTTGTGTGACATCTTGGATTACCTCTGAGCATATCTGGGTAGTACCACCCAGGTTACTAACATAACTACAGGCAGCCTTGTGATTATCCTCAGTGGCTTGTGGAACCCTCTCTCAAAGATGGCCTTAGACAATCATATGGGTGCCTGTAGTTGTCTTCCAATACTCATCAGTGGTGCCTTCACATTTTGGGAGGTTGTTGTATCATGTAGTGGTGTCATCCTTCTATTGTATAGTGTGTTTATGGCTGGTGTCCGGCACCCAGGACATCTGCCTTTGGAGAATTGGGTCATGCTTTCATATGTGGCTTCATGATCCATGCATTCCTGAATGTGTCCATAGAATGCCTTTATACAGGTATCTGCAGTCTGGTCCATATTGTCAACAGGCCTTGGGCCTTTGAAGGTTTCCACATCATTTATGAGGGGTGTGAACTTGCTTGACATGAGCTGTTGACAGGCGTGCCGCCCTCCAGACAGAGCAAGGTGAGGGTCACAGTTAGCTACTTGTCGGGTGATAGCATGTGCCACATAACACAGGCACACAGGTCACTCCACAGCAAGTACAGCTATGAGGCAGACATTGTCCATGCTGGTGCAAACAACCTGAGACGTACCTCCCTGGACCACATGGCAAGAGACACAGAGGAGCTCTTACAGCACCCTCTCAAACTCAGGACTCCCACACAGCCTTCATGCTGACACAGGACAGTTTAGATTACTCTGCAAACACCATCATACTGGGTGACGTCAGCTACCCAAACATAGACTGTGAACATTACACAAGCCACAGTACCCAAGCTCTAGGGTTCCCATAGATCAGACATTCTTTGGCTATGGAACAGGTAACCAACCTTCCCACAAGAGGGGCAGATATACTAGACCTGATCATCACAACCATGAGTACAAACTGCTCACCACTGGGAGTATATCCCTCATTGTTGCAATCAAACCATATACTAATCACACTGGAGTACTGGATCCCCCACATATGCAAACCTCAAACACATCGATGTGTGTGTTGGTAATCTCCCTATTAGCAACTGTGACAGTACAGTACAGGATGCAGATCCCCCTTTTGAAACACCGATGATGTCAGGACTGTATAACTATATTACCTGTAGTAAAGTCCTCCAGTAATTCGCATAGCACGCTCTGCTAATGTGTCTTTCTCCAGTGTCATAACGTAGTTAGGTAGGGGTTTGAATCCTGCAAAGGGAATGTATGTGTGTTAGTATGAGTGGGGTTTATGTGTGTGCACTATGCTGGGAGGGTTAACTGCCTTTTGACAACTGGGAGAACACACTACAGGGTGCACATCCCTCCTCCTACACACAGATGATGTCAGCACCCTCTAAGTACAGCGTTAGTTAGGATTTCTCCAATTACTGCAAATAGCACACTCTGCTAATGTGTCTGTTTCTACTGTCATAACACAGTTATGCATGGGTTTGAATCTTGCAAATGGAAAGTATGTGTTTTACTGTTGGTGAGGTTAGTGTGTGTGCACAATGATGGGGTGGGATGTGGCTTTTGCCACATGGGGCTATGCACTGCAGGGTGGTCATTACCCTTAACAAGCAGTGATGTTGATAGCACCCTATACAAACAAAACTACAAAAGAGAAGGTGGTGGTACCAATAACACATGTAAGGTAACACTTCTTCAAGTAATGTCCACAAAACGGAGTAGGATAATCAAACAATTCTTTTATTCTATACAGACAACATGACAACAGACAACTGCCAGTACTCAGTATAGTGTTACATGCTACTGTAACACACACATGTACCCAAATATACCTAGATAGTGCTCTGAAGCCTGAATGTGGCAAGTGTGTGGATGTGGGATGTGTCTGTGTGTGCATTTCCATATGGGAAACATGTTTGATGTGGCAATCAGGGTACTACAGTACCTGATGCACATTACATCTTTCAACCGATGAGGTTGCCTGCACCGTGTGAGTACAGGTAGAGATGGGGATGCCAGTAGTAAACAACATAGTGCACTTCTCAAATGTGTGCCTGTCATGTATCAACAGCTACTCATGTAGGGTGATAAATAATGGGAATGGCAGGTGAGCGTGTGCATGTGTGTGGGTAGCAGGGTGTGTATAAATGCATGTGTGACAGAACAGTTACATATAGCTGAATCTACGTAACAGCACAAGATGCGCATTGCCATAGTCAATGTTAGCATGTGATGGTGTGCAGCTGGTACACTTTGGTAAGTAGTATGGGTGCATATAACAATTGAGGACATTCATACAGTTACTGCAGCAGGACTGCTGGGATATACACACAATTATACTGGAACAGTGAACAGTTACCAACATGTTACTACTTATACACATCTATGTAGTCACCCTGTGCATCAGCAACGTGTTTACCTTTACCTGCACCGATGTTGTAGTATGCAGGAGGTGGCACAGTGTCATCATATGCACAGGGTGTGGGTTAGGTATGCCCAAGCCAGCCACTGGTAACACCAATTGACATGTGTGTGTATGTGTGTTTGTGAGGGGCAGCAGTACAGGGTGGACCGGTGTTGGTGCAGTGTGTGTATGTACGTGTTTGCCCTAGGTGTTAGGTTTCTGCATGTGTGTAAGCACGCACACAGTCCCACATAATGGCTGCCATGTACAGGGTTTTGTGGACAGCCACAGACTGCACCTGTCAGGTCATCCAGATCAGTGTCTGTGGGCACGGACACGGTACCTGTGCCTGGCAGGGGTGCTACGGGCCGTATCCGGTACTAACCCAGACTGGGTACTGTCATCGGAAGCAGGGGTGTGTTGACTAGACACAGTTCCCTGTTGGGACTGTCCAGAGCCACATGCACGTGGTCTCCTGGGGCGTCTTGATGACAGCACAGACCCAGCATTGCTGGGGCTGGTGCTGGCACTTGAGGTGCGCTAGTGGGTCTGTTGTCATCCGCAGCCACTGCCAGCTGGTGCTGTTGCTGGCATACGGCCACGTCGACGTCGTAAACGCACACCATCGCCCTGGCCCATGGACATCCGGTTGTGGAGCAGCTGTTCTATGCCCCCACAACGTCTGTCAACGACATCTGTGAAGTTACGGATAGCATTCGCAATGTCACGCATGCTGTCTGTCATGGCTGTGCGACATGCTCTCAGCTCCCTCAGACCCTGTCTGGTGTACCTTTCCATACGTGCCTGTGCCTGCATGACAGTTCAAAACATAGTGGAGGTTGACATACCTCCTTGGGCACGTCGGCCAGAGGCAGTACGGCCATGGATGCCCCCACGAGAACCCATGGGCGACTGTCTGCGTGGTACCATTGGAGGCCCCTGCTCATGGCTGCCTTGTGGGGATGCATGTACCACAGGTACCACATTACCCTGATCTATGCCCACTGCAGACTGTCCATTACCTAGGGACAATGGTGACAAAGGATGTAACGGCAGGATGACTGTGCGCATTGATGGGGTTGAAAGCTGTGTACTGTCAATTGGCTGAGCAATGGTGGTCCCAGACACACCTTCCTGCACCATTACAGACATTTCATCATCATCAGTACCTGGGGCACAAGATTCAGGTTCCCTGCTGCAGGTCACCAGAGCAGCACCAAAACCTACGGGAGGAAAACATGGAACACAGATTACAGTCTCAATACATATTTGACAGAGATGCACTTCAATACTAATGCACACATTCAGAAATGGACACATGCACTCATGGACACTAACACACATGCACACTTGGGCACAGGCACACTTGCACACATGCACACCCCACAGTAAACACACACATCAGTACCGTGTTACACTACTCAATTTACTACAACTGTGTATTACGGGTATTGTGAACACAGTCACCAGCAAGTCTACTACAGAGTTACACTACTCTTCCTAGTTTTATAAATTGCTTTACAGATAATGTTAAAGACTCACCAGCATGTATGGCCTGCCTCGTTGCTAGATGGGAGGGACCTGGAAGTGTGAAGAGAGTAATGTCAGTGGGCACATGTGTGCCATTTGTTTTGCACATGATACAGTACAGTAGTACACTAGTTCCCTTATACACATCAGCTGCACATAATGTCTGTATATATATCATGATGACAGATACATACCACATGCACACCTTATGCGTGCATGAAGTAACAGTGTACAGAACAGTCATATGTACATACCAGGGGTTAACTCTAATCTCACCCTTACCTCGCTTCAAACGCCAACTCAAAATGTACTTCCAAAACCACTGGCTTTGTTCTTCTTGGAGTCCAGGCTAACATCCCTCTCCCTACCCTCTCTTTACCTTTAACCCCTCATTGTGCATAGAAACTAGCTTCTACCCTGTTTCTTTCACCTTGATGTCCTTCTATGCTCTGACCTACTTCTCCCATCCCTCCCACATCCTCTTGACTGTCTTCCTTCTTTTCCTCACTTCCCTTCTTGACTCCTGCCTCTTCCATATCATTGTATCTTTCATACTCCTTCTACTTCTCTACCCTTCTGAGCCCTAACTATTATGTATATGGCTTTTGCCTTATTGCATAACCGTTATGCTTTAGGTAGGATTGCTTTGAAACCAATGGTACATTGTGTATGACTCTAAACTGTTTGAGTTCCTTACATGTATGTTGATTTAGTTAACAGGCTGGTGTACAATTCTATCATGTTGGCTGTCTGTATTAACAACTTGTCTGTCTGCCTTTATTACGTTATGTGTGGAGCTTTTCTCCACAGGCCTCTACTGAAAATGGACATATATCCAGCTAGACTATCTGGGTCAACAAATGTAAAAGTAATAACAATAAATGAATATGGCATCTTACCTGCACGCTCAGTGTCTTGCTGCTGTGTGGATCCAACCTCCATCATGATGCATGAGTGTTGCTGTTGTTGTTCTGGGGCTGGATCCACAACACTTAGCAGTAGCCCCTCCTGTCTGGTGAGGGGGGATGTGTGGCCACCCCACCTGTGGCAACCTGTTGCCTGCGGATATCTGCAGCACGCTGGCGGACATTTCTAATCAAATCACTGCAGTGATGTCTCACCTGCTCATATGTCCTATCATGCATGCCAACATCATTTATCCTGCTAACGAGGTTTTGCCACAGTGCAGACCTCTCCTGCTGATTCTGGGTGGTGCGTGAGAACAGGATGGCATAGTCACGCACCAGGCTCTGGTGAATCACGTCATCCTCTGCAGCAGAATATGATGGGTTCCTTTTGGAGCCATGTCAAGCTGGAAAGGTACACAAACAGGTTATCAGCATAGTATCTCAACAATACATGGTACACATTCTATACAGGGAGTATTAACTTCTACTTATTACTGCTTGGTTAAAACTTGATTACAGTGTAGCTATCATTCTATGTCATTTGTACTAAGCACTTGGCCTTCAGACCAGTTGTTTTACATTAGGGAGGTTGGTGGCAAGCACTGTGGTGGCAGGACACATATCTTTCATCCATTGAAGTTGGGAACTGCTGATTGAGGGCCCAGTGTACAAGTGTATTAGTTCTGGTATGGGCAGTTGGCCTTCAGGCCAGTTATTTAACATTAACAAGGTTTGTGGTCTGCACTCGTGTGTGACAATAGGCTGTACTCTGCCATTCATAGCTGGTGACATCTGGTTTCAGGTTTATAGTGCCTGCATATCTGAGCTGTATCTTACTGACATTGCTACACCTTGTTTGCTGTAGCAACCACTACATCCAGGCCTCCTGGATCTACCTTTGTTTATATGCTTGTTATTTGTTAGCTTGTTATTTCACTGGTATGCTACTTCCACATAGTACACAGCTTGTCAACACGTCTGTGACTCACTACTGATATCTGCATTGCTTACTGTACGTATTTCCATGTTACACATGACAGCAAGAGACTGCTTCTCATTGTTGCATTTACTTAATTGTGACACATTGCACTTAGGTTACCTGGCACTTGCTCACTGATGCTTTTATATCAGTCAGCAGTTGTAGGTAAGGTCAGTACACCCTCACTCCCCACTGGACCTTGTTTTCAATCATTAATTATTACAGAATAGTATTCTAGCATGTCCAGAGGTCAGTTGTCAGTTCCCTCACCAGTCCAGCTGGTGAGTGTGGTACTCCAGAGACAATGTTGGAACAGATGCATGTACACAGACAACCCCCTCCTCCTAACAACAAATTCAAACTCATGTGAGTGATGCAACCATATACCAAACTGGAGGCTAGGCTCTGTCTACTCAATACCGCCATAACCAGTCAGGTGGCCAAGGAGACCACAAACTACACTTCCAGTCTCACATAGACCTACCACAACAGCGGACCTAACACATGATCACACATGAACATACTTGTAGGCTCGGACCACAGCTATGCCTATGCAGCAGAGACCTCCTAAGCAGACATCCAGGCAACCACTACCATGGAAACGAACATGTGCAACACATATCACACAAAGCCAATGTGCTGAACACTCACAGCCATTAACAGTAAACAACACACCTCATACACCTGTACTAGGTGCCTCTATCATCAGGCACACTAACATCATGTTCACCAGGCTTAACGAGGTGAGGGTCACGGTGTGCAGCCTGTCGGGCACTATGACCTGCCACATAACACAAACACTCAGGTAACCCCAAGGCAAGTACAGGTATGACGCAGTCAATGTCCATGTTGGTGTGAATGGCCTGACACATTCCTCCCTGGACTACATGACATGAGACAGTACAGAGCTCTCTGAGCACGTAGCCCAAGACAGTTTGACCCTGACCTTGAGTAGCATCCTACCCTCACCTAGAACCATGCCACAATATCAAGGCACGATGATCCCTTCCAACAATTGACTGACATACTGGTGTCATTCACAGGTGTGCCAATGCCTGCCATCTTGGGGTGGTATGCTTTGCTAGGGACAGCTTGCACCTGTCACCCCTGTCCTATTGGAATTTGGCGGAGCCTCTTGCTACACCCATAGTGCCTGTATTAGGCAAGGCTCATAAGGCAAACCCACATCCATTTGTATCACAAAGGATGAGGAAGTAAGAGTAATGCTACTCAACACCGGAAGTCTAGACCTAAGGATGCACGCACTCAAAACCCTACTTAACATTCTGGACATCGATATCTGTGCAGTAACATGAACCTGTTTCAGGTTTCACAGGAGCACACCAGTACTACCAGGTTATAGCTGTTACCATTCTTGTTGGCCCCAACACTTGAACAAAGGAGGGGGAGTATCAGTATTCAATGCAGATTCCCACGCCTCCACATTGGTGGCACAGTACAACATAGGTGTTAGGCCATTGAGTACAGAAGACGTAGTTGGGGACCTGGGGAAGAAACATGGTAGCGGTCTGTCATTTGTCAACCACATGGCCAATGTGGATTGAAAGACATGTTATATAGCCCAGCTAATCATGAGGAATTCACATGTATGGCAGGGGAGGTCATTGTGCCTCTTTACTCATCCATCATCAGGCTTATAATTGCGTACAATGCACCTTTTGGGATGTACCTAACCAGACACCTACAGCAACTGGTACAGGACAACAGTACCTCATCAAGGGGATGCAATGGCTCACACAGATGTCATATGCTGCCCAGGTAAAGTAAATCCAGCTGGACTCAGTGGCTTACTGCCTGTTCAGAGGCAATCTGTGCATGCCATATACAGCCATGTCCTACCCAGCAGTAATGAACATGCTGCACCTCAGGCAATCAGAGTCCCATACAGCCACATGCTCAGGAGAGCTGGACCTTAGCACTTACATACATGGACATGCTGGAGGGGCATATTCCTAACCGAGAGGCTCCCTTCACTCTGTAATGAGCTCACACTACAGGTTAGGCAGAGTCCCTCATTGACTCTCTTCCATAGGAATCTGGATGAGTGGATGTAGATCATAGTTGTACCCCAGGTATCACTTCTATGTCACTGTTAGACAGAGGCACAGTATACTAACATCGGACAAGGGCATAGCAGCATAACTTGTAATTGGGTGGCGAAAGACAAACACATTCTACTAGGCTTGCCAATGCCCTAGGGCAAATAGCCTAGTATGAACCTATGAACATGTGTGTACTGCTATAGTACTTCTGCCATATGTTGCATGTGTGTGTGTTGTGGGGATGCACAGGTAATGGCGGATACTTCTGCACAGGCGACACGTCTGACACATTCTGGGTGTTCATCCCTACATACTGGATGTGTGTTGCCATCCAACCCAACCCTGTGATGTGGACACACATTACTCAGCCTGGATTTACATATCCGAACAACACCACAAGCACAGTACACTACCTTGCTATGTATGCATGTAATTACACAGTTATTCAGTAGTTATGACAGTGATGCTATCCATGCAGCCCATTGGGCCAGTGGAAGCCACAACACACACCGCCAGCACCTTTGCATATGCTTACCACAGACATCCCACATACTGCATGTACTGTGCACACACATATCTAACCCAGAACAACTGCACACCACTTATTAATCCTGTCCAGTGGAGTACAGATACAGGCATATTGTATAACAATAGTAGGAGGCTACTGCAGCACAGGGCAGATTCACATGACAGCAAGGCATCTGTGGTCAGCAGTGTTAAGATGCTTCACATTCACCAAATGCACAGATATTGGCAACATTGTTGCAGACAGTTTAGGTGCAGGTACCCCCATTCTCCTACGTGTGGTATTAGTTATCCCAGATGACTGTCACCTCCCTATCCTCTCACATGTCCAGGTGAGAGCCACCTTCATCATTGCAGAACACATAGCATCACTGTTACGAAATGGTATCCCTGGATGTGTGCTACATTCACCCCTGGAGGACATAGCACCACATGACAGACTGATATTAATCCCTGGCCATACTACAGGATATGTACCTGAACAGTGCCATACATACACAGTGGTCCCACACCAATGAGGAGGAACCTCTACTGACCCTGGGAACTACTGCATCATATGCACAACTGGCCTTGTGTTCCAAGCTATGGAAGTGTTAAGTATGGGCAACATGTACAGCAATATTACATATGTTTATATTTCAGGACTATGTACACACAACCTATCTCATGGACATACCTATAGATAGTGAACTATGATACATTTGGAGGTGTCACAGTATACACAGGATTAACCTGCTACTTTGTATTACCTGTCTTTGTGGCAGCTGTTGCTGTGCCAGTGGTGCTTGTTGCTGTTTGCTCCTTGCTGCTTGCTGCTTGCTGCTTGCTGTTTGCTGCTTGCTGCTTGCTGCTGCTTTTGCTGCTGGCTGTCGTTATATTTGTTTGTTTCTCTCTCTGTCTCTCTCTCTCTTTCTCTGTAGGTTTTGTGCAATGAATGTATTGCATGAGTGTAGTGTGGGTACTCAATGCTTTTGTAGGTATATGCATAGGTCCATGTGATGGCCTCTGCACCAATTGTAAGGCAGCATTTGCTAATTGCATGCAGCCAGGTGTGTACTGATTGCATGTCTCACTGTGATTTCAGGACACTGCTATAAAAGGGTATGTGAGATAGGCGTTGCCCTTTCAGATTGTAGGGCGTGGACCATGCTGGTATGCTGTTGACAGTGTTCTGTGAGTGTGAAGGTTAGTACATCTCCCATGCTTCATGCTGTGTTGTAGATTCAGGTTGCTGCATTTCTCTTGCCTGTTCCCTGTAGTGAGTGTGTATGCATACTGACACCTACAACTATATGTCATATGTATTGCTATATAAATATATATATATCTGTGTACATATACATACTTTCATATATGTACATTAGCTGACATTATTGGGTGCAAGCTAACAATTAGCAGGGCTGTTTCTGTTAACACTACACTAGTATGGGAATACAGTAATTGGGACTATAAAAGTCTGCCTGACATGCTTTGGGTAGTAGACATACTATATTGCCTTTATCTTCATTCCTACTATTACATGTTCCACTTATTTAGCACTATATTCCTGTATGAGAGTCATGGCTTAGTGGTAGGTCATACAGACTAGTGTTACAATGGTCTTGTGGTAGGGCCTACTAGTATGCTTATATTCTGCTTTTGACTTGAGTATAGGGCCTATCAATCAAAGTGCTGGAGGCACCTTTAAGCAGTTAAAGGGGTTAGTAGGTCTCACAGGAGCCAGGCTGTGTTGCAGATTCTGGTTGCTGCATTTATCTTCACTGTTTCCTGTAGTGAGTGTGTATGGATACTGACACCTACAACTATATTTCATATGTATTAATATATATTTATATATATATGTATGTGTAGATATACATACCTTCATATATGTACATTACCTTACTTTATTATGTACAAGCTAACAAGTAGCAGGGCTGTTTCTGTTAACACTGAACTAGTATGGGAATCCAGTAATTTGGCCATTGAAACTCTACCTGACATGCTTTGGATAGTACACCTCCTATATTGCCTTTATATTGATCCCTACTATTACATGTTATATTTATCCTAGCAGTGTGTTCTTGTAAGGTAGTCATGGCTTAGTGGTAGGTCATACAGACTAATGTTATGAAGAGACTGGCAGTGGGAATTTATTTTTCTTTGCAAACTTTCAAACTGAGTACAGGGCCTGTCAATCAAAGTGCTGAGGCCACCTTTAAGCAGTTAGAAGGGTAAGTAGGTCACACAGGGGTCAGGCTGTGTTGCAGATTCAGGTTGCTGCATTTATGTTCACTGTTTCCTGTAGTGCGTGTGTATGGATACTGACACCTACAACTATATTTCATATGTATTTATATATATTTATATATATGTATGTGTAGATATACGTACCTTCATACATGTACATTACCTTACTTTATTATTTACAAGCTAACAAGTAGCAGGGCTGTTTCTGTTAACACTGAACTAGTATGGGAATCCAGTAATTTGGCCATTAAAACTCTGCCTGACATGCTTCAGATAGTACATCTCCTATATTGCTTTTATACTGATTCCTACTATTACATGTTATATTTATTTTAGCACTGTGTTCTTGTAAGGCAGGCATGGCTTAGTGGTAGGTCATACAGAATAATGTTACCAAGGTCCTGGGTTTGAGACTGACAGTGGGAATTTATTTTTATTTGCAAGCTTTCAAACTGAGTACAGGACCTGTCAATCAAAGTGCCATAAAGGCACTTTTAAGCACTTTAAACCAGGTCTGCGCTCGTTTGTGCGGAGCTCACGCATGCGCACTGGCGGTGAGCTCCGCTAACACAAGCGCAACACCCGCGCTAATTTCTTTGAAAGAAAAGAAAAAGGGGTGACAGGAAAGTGGTGAAAAAGGGGTCACAAAGAGGGTAAGACAGTAGGGAAACAAGCGTGGGATTTGCAGGAGGGATGTAGGTAAGGCCCATAGATGCCCATGTCTTTGGCAGCAGCAGCTGTGCATTTCCATGTATTTTGGTGAGACATTGGAAACCTTTCACCCCTGAGAGAGGTGTCAGGACAACATTAATATTAGTTGTAGAGCCAATTATAATTAACTGTTTCAATGTCAAGCAGACATGTGCGACATGGACAGCTATGTATGGGGTACTTTTTGTGGGTACAGAGTGCCCTTTTTTTTTCAGGTGAGAGTGGTATGTCAGGTGAAGGAAGTCGGTATAGCTGGGGAGGTAGGTTGGGTAGGTTAACAGACAAGAGAGACAAGATGCATACAGGGGCGGTGTATGACACACGTGGGGGGGTTACACACTTGACGGGGACGGAGGTTGGGATATCCGAGATGCATGAGCCCACAGATGGCAACAGTGGAACTGATATCCCCACCCATAGGCAGTTGCCACTGTTCCTTCACAGCCCAGGACGGGGCTGTGCTGGGGGCTGTGTAGGCGGGGCAATGGCCGGGGCCGTTAGCTGTGCCACACGAGCCTTGAGCTGGTGTGGGGGCCCAAAAACAGAGTCTTGGATCTCCCTTCGCACCACAGACCGGACACCTTGGAGGGTGAGTGGACGAACCCCTCCGGCCACACTTGCAGAGGGGGGATGGGCCCCATCCCCTGCAGCGCTTCCACCCAAAGGTGGCACAGGGCCACCGGAGGGGTTCCGGCCTGGGCACTAGTGCCAGGTGCAGTCGCCAGCTGAGGTGGGAGAGGTGGGTCCGCTGGGACCTGCCTTCCCAAGCGTTCTAGGTTTGTGAGTAGTTATGTCAGTTTGGGTTAGTGGCATTTTATTCCATTCAGATTAGTTGTAACAGCATGCATTGGTATTCCCATCAAACAAACACCCAGATATTAACACCATTGAACAAGGGGCATATCAATATCACATGCATTATTTGAACAGAAATACACAGTCAAACAACATGCAGGGTTGATTAATGGCAACAGGCCATCAAATTTGCAGGTATGAACAGGGCACATGCACAAACAGACATGCATATATTTTTGAAACGGACAAATGTCCATGATTAATGAAATGTTCACATACCATTATTTAGTGGGTGTTGTTATATGGAATTATAGGGTTGGGTGGAGATAGAAAGTGGTGACACATTCATATGTTACACATTGATTTACATTTGTAATAGGTACACAATTAAGTTGAGGCTGATGTTTCAAAATAATTTTTATTTGACTGTCATGCTACACCTTTTACAAATACATCACTATCCTACTTATTTTGAATCTGATCAGATACATCATCCTGCTAAACTTTGATGACAGGACAGGGGACAACTATGGCTGTTTAGTCTGTCAGATAATCATTCATTCTATCTGCAAATTGTTTACTGTGATCACCATACAGACTTTGGCCTAGACATTCCAGATTCTGACACACTGAAATCAGTTTGGGATATTAAGATGTACTTCCCACATGCATTTAGTTCTGTAGAAACACACTGGGGCTAATATATTCAGGGGTTATTACTACTTTATTTATTCATACATGACCCTTTCTGTCACTCTCACACATCCTGCAACTTCACAGTTCAGGTTGGTACTTCTAGGCTTTGTTCACATGTTAGACTGGTGGTGATTCAAACACTTTCCAACAGCCTCACTTCTGTCATGATTCAGCATTTCAACAGGGATATATCTCACATATGACTACCTCAGATTCTGAAGCTGTACTCTTGAGACTACTGCAGGTTACACTATATTTAATTAATGGTGGGACATCTGTATTACAGCACTGTTTGATTCTATCAATTATATTTCCAGTTACACTTGCATACTGATGAACTTGTTGCAGCCATACCTGCAGACTTTCAATTCCTGCTTGCACATTATATTACGTTTAATCAATACACTGCAGTGTTCTGATACATGCTACAGTACAATATTTATTTACAAGTAATGGGTGGGGTTACTAACCTGCATGGTGGCGCAGCCGCACCAGCCTACGGGCATACATCTTGCGGTTCGCAGAGCGGACACCTGCAGCTGTAATACGAAAGAAGTAATATTGGACTACACATCTCCATGGTATCAGCCAGTTGAAATCCTTACATACATAAGCAAAATGTAACTTACTCAGTAGTGGGGCGTTGGGCATATCCCGGGCCTCCTGGATCCATTCGGTCAACTGGTCTTGCTTGCGTTGCTTCAGGTCCGCATGGTGGTGACGGACCTGCTCACCAGTGCATGGAATGCCAGTAGCACTGGTCAGATCATGAGCCAACTGGTCCCATGCCTCTGCCCTATACGCTCCCCATGAGACCTGGCCCTGCATGAGTTGGGCCTCGTGATGATGGACAAGGAGCCAGACCATGTATCTGGACTCCTCAATGCCCCAACGCTGTGCTCGAAAGCAACGTCCCTCACCTACTCCACTCATTCTGACTGCAGGTCTGTTCTACAATCGTTTCTGCTGTGTATTCCCACCTATGGGGCTTATATATGCCGCTTTTCCCGCACATTTCTCTGATTGGCCATTTTGGAATTGTATCTACTTCACTGAAAATGCTTTATCATGCTCCATTCTGGATTTTATCCCATATATATGCTATTTCTGCATTTCTAGGTATTGCTGTCATGGCTTAGTGGTTTAGTACCTTGACTCTAGTGCATGGTATCCTGGGTTCGAATCTGGCAACTGATTTTTGATTTTCCTGACAGAAATGAGTTGAGACCTGTCAATCAAACATGCCAAAGGCACTTTTAAGCACTTAAAAGCAGGTCTGCTTCGTTTTGCGGAGGTAACGCATGCGCACTGGCAGTTAGCTTGTGGGAGCGGCGCGCAAACGGTGTGCGCTGGGATAAACCATAATTGCCTAGTGACACACATGTTCAGCTAAGCACAGCTAGTTGCAAACAGTTTCAGCCTGTTAAACCGGTGCTTAGCAATGGGCATGCAGTTTGCAGCTTTTTAAACACTACTCAGCTACAGGCAGTCTGTCTCACAGCAGCTTAGCTATCAGTACATTTCTGACTACTTTTATTATTGTGTTACTTCAAAATATATGCTCCATTTCATTCCATTTTACAAAAGGGAATACTTTTACATTTGTACAATACTGTCAGGGGGCTTTTTAGTGCTTATTTACAAAAAAAAAAGGTTGTTGTGGGGGCTCGAACCCTGCCTGCCTACTCTTAGGCCAGCAACTCTACCGCTAAGCTACTACTTCTTGGCTTATTTTGCATATTTAGTTCTTATATCCTTTTCCACTGACTGCTAACTGCAATTGCACTAGTAGCACACCCGCGCACACGAGCGCACACAGTAGCAAACATTTACGGGGTTTAAAAAAAATAAAACATGTTTTAATTTAATTTTATAACATCTCTTCACTTTATACACTGATGGTCTGTCGGGGCATGTGTTGTGTAGTGTGTTTATTCACATTTCCATGGCCTCTCTCATGGCTGTTTACTTTCAGCCATACTAGTCTTCCGGGGGCATGTCCGCTTGCAGGGCTTAGCCTACAGACACGCCCCCTACTCTCTTACATGGACAGTGTAAGAGTTACTAGTGTGATTCAGCATGCCTCATGCACCTCATGCATATGCATGACATGCTGACATCACACCGTTTAACTGCAGCCTCCGTGTAAGAGTTATAACTCTTACACGGAGGCTTCGTTAATCTGGCCCAGTGTCTTCCCATTAATTTGTATTGTAACCATACAAAACATTCCTTTGTCATCCTGATAAGACTTAATGGTTTTAGGAATGGGCATACTTTTATTCCATAAAATAGCCACTCCTCTTTTTTTTCTGAGTGTGCTCTGAACTAACCAATACTGTATATTTGTTTGTGGCTAGTTTATCAATATCTTTTTTCAAGAGATGGGTTTCTTGCAGGAAGACTAAGTTGGCCTAATGTAAATTAATGTATCTTATTAGGCTTGCCCTTTTACACGGATTATTCAATCCATTAATGTTTAAAGAAATTCCTTTTAAAGATGTCATTTGGCATTTTAAAACTTAAGAATCTTATGATCAAAATAACAAATAACAACATAAGTAATGTTACATCTCCTCCTTTAGGTGTACCTTTAAATATAGCTGTATTTATTGAATCTCTTATGGGATTTTGTATAGGATTCAATTTTGTTTGTAGTGACAATGAGTGTACAAAATATATTGTGGATGTCAAAACTATATACATATAACAATGAACAAGTGAAAATAATGTAAGGATTAAACCTTGCATCCAGCCTGGAGTTAAAAACTCCAACTTAGAGTAGTATTTACCACTCAAGTTAACCCCCTACCCTAAGCAGCAGTACCTCAGCTACCACCTTATCAATTTAATATTGGTTATATTTAACTTAAATTAACAGCTTTCAATTCAATTATCTAGCAAGACAAGACTACACATTTGATAAAACAGCATCATATAAACTAAAATAAACTTTTTTTTTTTTTTAAAACTATTCATACTACTATATACATCTATGTAATATAATACACTTGTATTCAAATAGTATTCAAATAATCTTGATATTAGGAACCAAGAGAAGAGAGAGAAATAAAAGATGTGAAAGAGGGAGAGAGAGTAAAAGAAAGAGAGAGAGAAAAAAAAGGAAGGCATATTTACATATTAATTTATTCAAAGTATGTAAAAATAAGTTAACATTCATTTAAATCAAAAACTTTGGCTAATATGGTTCAGACATTACATATATTAAGATGCATCTATTTTCTGTCATGTAAATGCAGTCAACAGCTTCCAAAAAAAAAACTTAAATTGCTTGTATATGAGCATTTTACTCATACTCATTATTGTCAATAGAATAAAATATTATATTTATAGAAATTGTTATAAATCATACTGAATAGTTATGCAAATTCTCAGAAACACTTGCATTATTGTAAAAGAAGCCATCTGCATTTTGTTTGTCTATACTACTGCTTTAAAATATATCACATGACAATTTCTTCCAGAATAGAATTATAAAGTTATTTATGCTTGTCAATCAGATGAATTAAATGAGTTATAGTAATGTATATGTTTGGAACATAAGTTTTTAACACAGATTAGTATGCTGCAATCAAGTAGATTTTCAAAAACACTTGAATAAATGTTTCATTTTCTATGCCTTCTAAAATAAGACATTTACTTACTACAAGAAACTGCATCATTTAAAATCATTATAACTGACATATTTTATGAATTATAACATAGATATTTAAGTAATTATATAAAATAACTCACATTTAGATGTTAAAGAGTTCATTTTCCTTCACATAGTCACATTTGCATCAGTTCTACTTCCTGGTAGAGTGTTCTTCCTGAATCTGTGATGTGTCAGTGTGATATCTGGGTCAAAGGTCAAATTGACTGCTTTCAGCTTCTCTGTGAGAATTCTGAGAGTTGAAGCTTTTGAAACAACTCGAGGACACTGTTCATGAGGTAGCCACATCCCAGATTGTCTCCCTTAACATTTTGGCGGGAAACTTGTTAAAAACTAGTGACAAACATTCATTTAGCAGTGTAAATGCATCTAAACATGACAAAACCTTTGCGATGTATTTTACAGGTTATTACAGCCTCTATGTAAGTGAAATTAAGCCCAAAGTTATTAATAAGTAATAAAACTCAATATTTTTGTCCCAACTATATTTTTATGCAAATCTTATTATTTACTGTGTCTATATGATCAAAAGCATTTCTATATATTAATATGAAAAAAAATAAAGAGAAAGAATAAAGAAAAGAAAAAGAGAGTAGAAAATAAAAGAGTGTAAAGCAGAAATAAAAAAAAATGTAAGAGAACGCTATAAGAAGTATATACAATGGAATATTACTTACTGTTTATATTAATAGAGTTAAAAATAAAACATATTATTTACTATTATTTAGTTCTAATTATTATTAGTTAAAGCATGACAGATTATTTACAAACAAGCATAAGCAGTATAATCAAGAAAGTATAATTAGGAATAGCATTTGAAGAACATATAAACTTTTTACAAGGAATAAATATGTTATTATTCTATTAATCATATTTTCATTGCTCTTCTCTCCCTGCCCTCCCCCACCCTTTACCCACTACATAATCTAAATAGAATGTCATTGTTTAAACAAAGAAAAGAAGAAAAGGAGAAAAAAAGAGAAAAAAAATGTATCAAATTACTGACCTTACTTCTCTTTTTCAGAAAGAGAAACAAATTGAATAATAGCTTGTTATTAGTTCCTCGGATATTTTGACTGGTTATGAAACAAAACATTTCTTTGCACACAGAGAATAACTTTGATTAAATCTTTTTCAGAATATTTGTGGCTTTCTGGAAATGCAGGACCTATATGTAAAAAGATTAATAATGAAGTAAAATGAAGAGAGAGAAAAAAGAAAAAAAAACATAGAACAAATCATTTGTTTTTTAGTCTCTTCTTCTTTTCTGAAGTCTTCCATGAAGTTTCAGTTGCCAGTCTCTTTAATGAAGGACTAGCCCATTCCATTACCTCTATTTTATCCAAAATCTTATTTTTTTTGATAAACAGTAAAGCAGAGTCTAAGTCATCAAAAATTTTAGGACCATCAGGAAGGAAGATTTTTAGCTTGGCAGGAAACAGAAGGTATGTTTCAAACTGTGCTATTTTAAGCTCCCTTATTAGTGGCAGAAAAACTTTTCTTTTAGCTATTACCAAGGAAGAATAGTCATTGTCAAAATGCACAGTTGTCTCATTAATCTTAACAGGAGCTTTAGCCCAAGCAGATTTAAGAACCATCTCTTTATCAAAAGATGATAGAAATCTAACTATAACTGATCTAGGATAGTTTTTGTTAGAGTTAGTATTAGCTATAGATCTATGTGCTCTTTCGATACCAAAGAGAATGCTTCTGGTAAGTCTAAAGTTTTAGGGAGCCATGTTGTTAAAAAAGAAGTAATATTGTTACCTTCAATATTTTCTGGCAGTCCAAAAATCCTAATGTTATTGTGCCTAGATCTATTTTCCAGGTCATCCAGCTTTGTTTGTAAATGTGTATTTTGTTTCAGCAGAAACTCAATGTTGATTTCCTCTTCTTGGATTCTATTTTCCATGTCATTCACAGCTTCTTCTATGCCTGTCATCTGGATCTTCTGTTGTTGCAGGTCTATATGTAACAAGTCTATTTGTTTTGTAGTTTTTCTATGAAGGTATCTATTTTAGTATCCATTTTATCCATCTTAGCAGTAAGTTGCTGGATTATAGTTATCAGAGACTGAAGTTTTTTCTTGATGCTGGAGTCTTGAGAATTTGTCTTACTGGAACTCATTTCAGACTGATAAACTGACAGGAAAATTTCCAAAGTGATTTCTGACAGGAATATTGTTAAAATTTCCTTTCTTTTTTAGATATAGTTCAAGAACTATATAAAACAAACATATTTAGAAAGAAAATTACTTCAAAAATTAATTTTTTAAGTAATTAATTCCTGTCAGAGTAATGAAATTGGTGGAGCTGAAGAAATCTGCTGCTATCCTGTGTTCATCCTTGGCCACGCCCCTATCAGTTGGATTTCTGAACACTGCCGGAATGATTGAGATATTATATACCACTTTTGAAATATGAGGATTTATCTTTGCCCCCTGATCTGTCCTTTAAAATTTTCAATTTATTTGAGCATTGCATTATTTTAATGTAAGTACCATTTTACTACCATCAAAACATTTACGTGGTGTAGCTTTCTATATTGTAAATCACTTTTATTATAATAATCTGGGGTATTTCAGGTTTTGCAAACTTGGAGTGTATTGATTTACATTATATTTGCATATATTTATATATATGGTTTCATCTTAGTTTATTCATTTAGCTGGTAGTGCCTAGCGAAGCCATATAATGGGGATACCCAGCCCACTTGGGATCTTGTTTTTAAGTCAGTGTATTTTTGGTGTTCTCACCCATAGAAGTTAGTATAGCTGTATAAAAGAGATACTTAATAGATCAGGAAGGTTTATTTTCTTATTTTTTAATTTATTTGGAAACTTCATTTTCAAGGTATGATATGCTTACTATTATTCCAAAGCCAGTTTTTCATTGGGTTTTTACTATTAGCATAGATTATCTATGTGTTTGTTAGGGTATCACAACTTTAAAGGTCCTGATTTTGATATATCTGTTAAATGACTCCATTTGAATCTATTTAGTGTTGTAATAACGTCTGTGTACCACCACATAAGGACTTTTATTACTGGGCACTTGTCTGGGTTGTAAAGGATATTCCCCCGGATTTACTAATCTTCCATGTAAGACTAGATTAGTTTTACAGGGAAGCGCCAGTGTAAGAGTATGATGGCAGCATGCCATGCATATTAATGAGGGTGCACTGCCTCAACTCTAAAGCTTACATGGAGCATGGACGAGTGTAGGGGGTGTGTCAGACTGCCGAGCTGTCCAAAAATCCACGCCCCTGCAATGAAGAAATGCTGCAACTACCAGTTACATGAGCGGGTCTGCTCACATGTGTACAATGTAACATTACACTCCCCCATATGTTAAACAACTTACAAAATAAAAAATAAAAATAATTTTTTTTCTTCCGATATAGCTGCCCGTAGTTGCGCAGGTTTGCACCGGTTTGCCCATTGCTTAGCTACAGTTAGCGGCTTAGACACCAGAAGAGGATAAAAATAAAAATATATGAAAATTAAGCAACATAGTGATAGCGTAGTGGTTAGAGCCTTCGCACAAAGAGGAGGCATTCCCAGTTTGAGTCCCACTACTGCACGTTCCATTTTCTGTGGGAAATCTGTATACAAAAATATTTCCTGACATTTTTTATGTATAAGTTTTGTAAAAAGCATTGAAATGTTAAATGTAGTCATGAATTAATTTTATATATATATATATATATATATATATATATATATATATATATATATATATATATATGAAGGTGAAATGTTTATTCATTCTGAGGCATGAGTACCCTATTTTAAGCAATATAAAGCACTGCTAAGCACATTTTACCGGTATTGAGCATATTTAAATACAATTGCGCATAGCTGCGCACAGCGCTAACCAGCGCAACATCGGGCAACATCAGGCAATGTCGGGCAACGTCGAGCAACGTTGAGCAATGTTGAGCAATGTTGGGCAAAGTCGGGCAAAGTTGAGCAAAGTTTGGTAAACACACTCACACCTGCTTTTCTGTTCCTTAACCAGTCAGGTCTGCCCGGCAGGAAAATAAAAAGTAGTGACAGGGCTCAAACTCAGGATACTGTGCACTATAGTTACAGTACTTAACCAATAAGCCATGACAGCATTTCACAAACATGCACTTTCAACAGACACATATCTATCAAAGGAATTTTAAACATTGCCAACATCAGCTAAGCAGGCGTGCCCACAGGTGAGCATTTCCAAAACTGGCCAGTCACAAATAAGTGTGGGAAATGAGGCATATTTAAGCTCCACAGGTGGGAAGTCTTGCTATAACTGGTTGTAGCTTCCTTCTACAGTCAGCATGGCTGGTGTTGGTGAAGGCACTCGATTTAGAGTGCAACACTGGGGCATCCAGGAGTCCAAAATTATGGTTTGGCTCCTCATCCACAAACATGAGGAAAGACTCCTGTGGGGCCAGTACCAGGGTACCCAATATAAAACAGAGGCCTGGAACAGTCTTGCCCGTGATCTCAACAGTGCCACTGGTGTTCCTCGGACTGGTGAGCAGGTCAGGCACCATTATTCTGACCTGAAGTGGCATAGGGGGGATGAACTGGACTGGTGGATCCAGGAATCCCGTATGATGCCTAATGCCCCAGTACTGAGTAAGTAGCCATTGTATTAAGTAGTTAAGAATTGCTATGCTTGTCTATACTATGGACAGGTATGTCTCAATATCACTGCATTTACTTCACAGCTGCAGATGACCAGGCTATGAACATGCAAGCCCATGAAGATAGGCTGCAAGGGCTGCATCATGAGGCAGGTTAGTAATTATTCTGCATGTACTGTTATATACAATAAATGAGAGAGCCTTCAAAAAGTGTTTTAACCCAATACATAAAGGTGTAATAATCCTTTAATAAATGTATGATTCATGGAGTGCATCTGTGTCATTTTCTTTGATATGTTGTTGTACTGTTGGATTCTACAAATAGTAGTGTTGTATTAAGCAGTGTCAACCCACACTTGGGTAGGCCCATAAAACGTGGATTAAGGGAGTGCCAGTAGCTTGTATGCATATGTACAGCTCTCAACTGTTGGTTCATGTCCAGCATGTACAGGTTAATCTGGCACATGGGTAGCTTGGTAGTGTGTTCCCCAGAAATGTCAGTGTGCTGCCAGAAATGTAGGGAGCTGTGAACATATAATTGATACTTTCACCTGAACATATCTAGATAATTATATGAAAGTAGAGCTGTCAGTGTACCATCTTAGCAGTAGTGTGTGTGAGCAACTCTCAAAATATGTTGCAGTAACATCTGCATCTTGGACAGTTTGTATGTAAGATACAGCTCATGTATATAATGATCTAGCAAAATCCAATTGCACAATATAAGGACATTGGGTAGTATAGTAATACATGTAAGGGACATATAACTGAAGTTGGCAGTTAATAGGAATGTAATGAAAACTAGAAGGATATATAAGTTGTTAATTGAGCTATATTTTTCCACCCTACTGTATGCGCATACAAATGCA